>NW_027861097.1:0-13235 GCF_054177405.1 Leptonychotes weddellii
TTGTCCTTTGTATGGCTTTTCTGTGTGAAAGCCAAAAAGTCATTTAACCTTTCTGAACCTATTTCCTTATCTATAAAATGCCTGGTTTCACTGGCTAATCTTTCCTTTTTAGTTCTAATATTTGGTGATTCTAATCAGTAGAAACATCCATGAGCTGTAAAACAAAGAATTCAATAAACATGCTCATATTTTATTCAAGAAATAACCATTTGTAGTAGTAATTGATATTGACACAGTCCTTGGATATGATGTTAAGCATTTTATATGTGCTCTACCCTCTGATCCTTGTAATCACATATGTCATACCATTTATACCATTTTTCGGATGGGAAAACTGAGGCTTTAGAAACTTACTCAAATTTGTTGGGAGATATCTCTCCATGGGTCTCTCACATTTCTGCACAGCTTACAAGCAAAGGCACTGCTCTATCTTTCAAAGGTGTTTGTATAATGAACAGCCTTGGGAAACCCTATCTTTTTCCAGAGCGAAGAGCAGACTTGTTTACTATGAAGTATCATTAAGGGAGTATCTCTCTCTGGGGCAGAGGTCTTGCAGGCTTACTGTCCATTATGAAAGACGTGTGTTTCCTACATTTGTGGTTCCTCTCCCATAACCGATGTCCTGTGTCATCAAGATGAGGCTGTTAGCGAACATTTCATCCCAAGCCAGAAACAGCTGTTCACATATCATTAAGACTATTTCATTTTTGGGGTGCCTGGGTGGCTCGGTTGGTTAAGCATCTGACTTTGGCTCAGGTCATGATCCCATGGTCCTGTGATGGAGCCCCACATTGGGCTCCTTGCTCAGCAGACAATCTGCTTGTCCCTCTCTCTGACCCTCCTCCTCCCCCTGCTCTTTCTTTGCCCAGCTCTTTTTTCTTGCTCTTTTTTTTTTCTTTCTTTCTCTTTCTCTCTGATAAATAAATAAAATCTTAAAAAAAATTTAAAAAAAGACTATTTCATTTTTCATTTATCCTGTAGGTGTATTGATATGAACTCCCTGACATAGTTAATTAGTATTTGTAATTGTAGGGTAAGAACCCCAGGAACAGTTACTGAGATCCATGTTAAATTTCTTTATTCCCTTTTTACTGAGTTAGTTGCTATTTATTTTATTGTCTCATTCCATTGATTCCCCCATCTACTACATTGCATTTCCTTTATTTTAGTGATTAAAACTAGAAAGTCTATGTATATACTTAATAAAATCTAAATAACATCTTTAGCCTCCTTCCAAATAAGATAAAGACACTGGAATACTTTTACCTTCCTGTTATATATGTTACTTTTTTTACTTATATCTTATTTGTTACTACAAACTGCACATTATTATTATTAGTTCATGCTTTATTTAGATTTACCCACATGTTTACCAATTTTTTCCTCTTCATTCCTTCTAGCATCTCCTTCTGTCCTTCTGGAATAATTTTTCTCTTTTTGAATCCTTTAGGATATCCTTTAGCATTGCTGGTAAATGTGTTATTTTTGTTTTGTATAAAAATGTTCTTATTCTATGATCAATCTTTAAAGGTAATTTAGTTTGGTATACAATTCTAGGTTGACAGCTATTTTTCTCCATACTTAGAAGATATTATTCTCTTATCATGTGCAGCTGATGCTGCTAAAATAGTCAGCTGTCAATCTAATTCTTTGTAGGTTATCCATCTTTGTCTCTTGTTTCTCCTAGGACCTCTTTCTGTCTTTGGTGGCCAGTCTGTACTTTTCCAGCCTCAATCAAAGGCTTAACTGAATCATATAGAACTCTAAATATATTGGCCAAAGATTACTGAGGATGGAGAGAATATTATACCCTTATGACACATTGCAAACTGGGAGGGGATCTTGATTTATAAAGAGAATGATTTCCCTGTGTCATTTATTGGTAGAACAACTCAACACTCTGAGGCCAGAGTCAGTTCCACTATGGACACCTACATGACAGTATGATCCAATGAGTTTCTAAATAAATATCCAGGAGAATCAGGCAAATGCATTTTGAAAGGAGGAAGTGAGAAGAAGCAGAAGCAGTATGGAAATAGGAGATAATGAAAAATAAAAATTTTTATGTCTTTTTTTCAGTCCCAGTGCAACAGATGTCTTTTTTTTTAAACAAAGAAAGAGTGATATTGCTCTATTCTTCTCCTTTTGAAGTCCCCCTCCTCCAAGAAAAAATACTAATTTGGCCTTCATCATCCAGTTTCTGAATACAAAAGGTCTAAAAAAACCTTGATGACTAAGAAGCTAATGAGTCTGTACACCCTTGTGCAGTGCTTTTCAGCTTGAAAGCACTTTATGAACATTGGCTAATTAATCTTTACAACATACCACTCGGAAAGGGAGTTAAACTGAAAATCATTTAACAGTGCAGAGAAGTCCCTTTAGCCCTAGAAACTCATGAGAAGTGTCACTAATAAGCATAAAATGGGAGCAATGGGACCTTCCATCAATGTCCTAAAGAAAGACAGTAGGTACTGAACCTTTTCAAACTTACAGACCACAGAGAAAGGTTATTAAAGCCTCCTGGGCAGGGCTGGTCCAATTATTCATCATTAAAGGACACTGGAGGTCTACATTGGAGATTCTTTGAGGGGCCTCGGGCCATCCCCTTTATGGACTCCACTCCTGAAGGCAAATAGCTTGAAGAACCACATCACTATCCGCTAAAGTCATGGGTGAGAGAAGGTTTTCCCACCATCAGGCAACATCTGCCTCTGCGCTGACCCTGTGATTTGCAGTCGCAGGTCCCTCCCGCCCTCTGGCAGGAACTATAAGGCAAAACGTCACAGAGCTGGGTGGACCCCAGCAATTTGAAACAGGAGATGTAACTCGAACATTAAATAAAGTCTTCAAGTAGAGTAATTTGGAAAATAAGGTATCAAAATATGGAGGCAGTCACATTATTTTCACATAATGAAACACCTTCCACATATTTTAAGAATAGAATATTTAAAATAGTAAAAAAATGAAGGGCGCCTGGGTGGCTCATTGGTTAGGCGTCTGCCTTCAGCTCAGGTCATGATCCCAGGGTCCTGAGATAGAGTCTCACATCAGGGTCCCTGCTCAGTGGGGAGCCTGCTTCTCCCTCTGCCTGCCGCTCCCCCTGCTTGTGCTTGCTTTCTTTCTCTCCCTCTGACAAATAAATAAATAAAATCTTAAATAAATAAATAAAAAAAATAGTAAAAAATGAGTCTGAAGTTTTCTAGAGTCTCCAAAGAAAATTCCTGCTTCCAGAGGTATAGTTTGGTTCACTGCAATTTTCTTCCTAGGCAAATTCAGTAAAGACAATAGGTCAGATTTTTATTTCAAATGTCACCTGTGCCCTCTTTGAAGAAAACAGTCTCCCCAAAATACACAGAGACATAAAGTCCCCACTTTGTTTGAAAGAACATTGGCATGAATAGATTGATTCAACACATACTTTTGGAAATTGTTTCTTTAAGAATTAACACTCTAGGGGTGCCTGGGTGGTTCAGTCAGTTAAGCGTCTGCCTTCGGCTCAGGTCATGATTCCAGGGTCCTGGGATCAAGCCCCGCCTCGGGCTCCCTGCTCAGTGGAGAGACTGCTTCTCCCTTTACCCCTCCCCCTGCTCGTGCTCACGCCCTCTCTCTCAAAAATAAATAAATAAAATCTTTAAACAAAATTAAAAAAAAGAATTAACCCTCTAAAGAGAAGGGACGGGGGTGCATTTCATTCACAAAAGATGAGGAAGAGCAAGGCAGCAAATAAAGTAGACAGAGAAACTTATGGGGTGCCTGGGTGGCTCAGTAGGTTAAGCGTCTACCTTCAGCTCAGGTCATGATCCCAAGGTCCTGGGATTGAGTCCCGCATCAGGGAGCCTGCTTCTCCCTCTGCCTGCCATTCCCCCTGCTTGTGCACTCTCTCTCTCTGACAAATAAATAAAATCTTAAAATAAAAAAGAAAGAAAGAAAGAAAGAAACTTACTCTTCTGCTTTTCCTTCTGAGGAGATGGGCATGTAGGTACTCCTGCTTCTGCCCCTGGGTATCAAAGCTGGGACCCCAGGAGAATTGGAATGATCTCCCTTCCACTATCTTCACCTCTCTTCCTGAGGCTAGTATTGGCTAAAAGATCCCTAAGAAGCTAAGCTTATCCAAGGGTAGACAGGCTGGGGCTGATTCCTGGCAGGCAGCCTGGCAGCATCAGGGCCTACTCTCCTGGACTTTTTTGCAGGCTCTGGTCTGCTGAGCACTTGAATCATGCATATTATCTGATAACCTTATTTCTATTCGCTCCCATTCCCGACGACGTGGGAGACTTTAGAAAAACAACCTTCTCATATCCCGAGGCACTTTTAAATTCCCACTCTCTTACTCACTGCGTTGACGGGAAAACCCATTTCAGGAGCCATGCCTCTTCATTTACTGAAAGAACCCATTTCAGGAGCCATGTCCTTTCCAAGATAATTTGAATTGTCTTTTTTGGATCATAAGATTTCAACAGAAAAAAAAAAAAGCACTCATATTTCTACTGTTCAAGGGTAACCACTATGAACATTTTGGAGACTGCCATTCAAATTTTCCTCTCTCTCACCATATAAATTCAAATACACTAATCCTATATGTAATATTTTATCTACTTTTTTCACTTTTTGTAATTAGCTATCACTTATTATGACCAATGCAGAATATCCCATTGCATAGTCCAGAAAAAGAAAATTTATACAGAAAGAAAGTGGGTTATTGGTTGCCCGGGCTAGTGGTGGTAATGAGATTAACTGTAAATGAGATAAGGGAACTTATTAGGGGTCTGTTCTAAAACTGCTGATTGTTGCACCACTCATAAAGTTACTAAAAATCATTGAATTGTTCTTTGAAATGGGTGCGTTTATGACATGTAAAATATATCTCAATATAGCTGTTAAAAATTTTCATTCAAAAATCTCACTCACTGTATGGATTAGTATTTTTCACTTAGTCATCTACTGCTGGACATTTAGGTTGCTTCTAACTTTAACAATCTTAGGGTTAAATATCCTTGCAATTAAATCTTCGCACATCTCATAATTATTTTCTTAGGATAAAGCCCTAACATTTGAACTTATTTATTTAACTTAACACACACTTACATAGCACTTTCTCTCTACCAGGAAATATTCCCAGTGCTTTACTAATATTAATTTGTTAATATGCATGTACATTTTTTAATAACTCCTAGTATTACACAAATTTTTAGTTTTTGTTAAAAAAAATCCAACAGTATAGAAGGGTATACAATAAAATATCTATAGATGCCTCTTCATTTACTATCCTGCTAACTACTCCCCTCCCAATGAACAACCTTAAGAGACATTTATAGTATTCTTCTGGACCTTTTTTTCATTAACTGCCTACATACAATATCGAGTTTTGGGGGTGTTTGTAAACATAAGCGGGATCAGACTATAGGTTATGTTTTATACCTTCTCTTTTACTTGGCATTATATCTTGGAAAACTTGACATGTCCGTTCAAAGAAATCTACTTATTTCTTTTTAATCTTTGCTGAATATTCTAGGAGGTGAATGTACCCATTAATTGACATTCATGTTGTTTCCAAGTTTTCTCTATTACAAATAACACTGCCGTGAACTTTCTTATAAATACAACTTTGTGCACTTGGACAATACTTCTGTTGGACAGATTCCTAGAAGTGAAATTTTAGTTGAAGAAAATGTGCATTAAAAAAAATCTTAACAGCTATTGCCAACTCCTCCTCCAAAAATTCTCTACCAATTTAAACTCCCACTAACAGTCATCAGAGAATTCATTTACCTCTCCTTGTACAACATTGGGTATTATTATTCTTTTTAAATTTTGTCTGACAGATTAAATCAGCACTCATTTTTGCATTAACTTACATTTATTTGATTACTAATGATATTGATAATAATTTCATAATTCCAAATTTGTTGGTTATAATTTCCATAACTTGTTGGTTATCTCTGTTTTTTAATATGGCCTATTTGTGTCTTTGCTTATCTTTTACTGGACATTCTATTTTTTTACTACTTACTAAGCACTCTTTGTATTCTAAGAATAATAACCATCTTCCATTTTTGCAAATCATGAATCTTATTTGATAATTAGCAATTGTCATCTATTTGATACAGTCCAACAGCCCTACAAGCCATGATTGCTTTGTCTAAGATAAATAGATATTACGACCCAGTAAACTTGGGCCTACTCCCTCTCACGGTATAAAGAAATTTCACAACAATATCTACCTATATAACCCTGTCAAGGTTATTTTTATAAGCAGGTTGACCTACATATCTCATTCTGCCTATTTACTCCATTCATTTTTGTAACTCAGAGTTTGTGTAAGAAGTCAGTTTGAGCTACAGTTTGATCAAGCCATTCTTGAGTTCTAGCTATTAAGGTCATTATTATTTCTCCAATTACCAAGCACAGGTATAAATGCAGGAAGCTACACTGCATAGTAATTTAGTCTTGGTATCAACACCTTGATGCTAGAAAAACCTTATAATATCATAATCATTGTATGAACAGAAAAATTCCTCTTAGGCTATTTTCTAATGAGAAACACATTAGTTTTTCTTTAAATGTAGAACATATTCACACTATTTCCTCCTATTATAGTAACAGGATTCTTCCTTTCACCATCTTATTTATCTAGTTCCTTCTTTTTTATAACTCCTGGTTCTTAAAGTAGTGGACATTTCATATAAATAGACGCACATAATATGTGGCCTGTCGTGTCTGTCTGCTTTTGCTTAGCATACTGTTTCCAAGGCTCATTCATGTTGTTGCATGTATCAGTACTCCATTCCTTTTTTCAGTCTTTCTTTCTTAAATTAATAGACTTTATTTTTTAGACAAGACAACAAAAAAGTTGAGTGGAAAGTACAGAGATTTCCCATAAACCTCCCTCCCTCCCCTAGCACACACAGTTTCGCTCAGCATTAACCTCTTACATTAGTGTGGTATATTTGTTACAATTAATGAGCCAATATTGATATATTATTATTAACTGAAGTCCATAGTCTACATTAGGGTTCACTCTTTGGGTTGCATATTCTATGGGCTTTGACAAATGTATAATGTCGTGTATCTACCATTATAGTGTCACACAGAATCATTTCATTAACCTAAAAATTCTGTGTTCTGCCTATTCATCTCTTCCTCTGTCTTCCCAAAGCTTTGGTAGCCTGTGATCTTTTCACTGATTCCATAATTTTGCCCTTTCAGGAACATCATATAGTCGGAATCATACAGTATACAGTCTTTTCAGGTTGGCTTCTTTCCTTTAGCAATATCCACTTAAGGTGACTTCATATCTTTTCATGTCTTGATAGCTTTTAATTTCTTTTTATCACTGAAAAATATTTCATTATATGGATGTACCACAGTTTGTTGACCTATTCACCTATTGAAGGACATCTTGGTTGCTTCCAAGTTTTGGCAATGATGAATAAAGCTGTTATAAACATTCATGTGTAGGTTTTTGTGTGGACATGTTTTCAACTCATCTGGCTTAATATCCAGGAGTATGATTGCTGGATTGCATGGGAAGAGTATTTTAGTTTCGTAAGAAATTGCCAAACTATCTTCCAAAGTGCCTGTGCCAATTTGCATTTCCACCAGCAATGAACAGAAGTTCCTGGTGCTCCACATCCTCGTCAACAAATGCTGTTATCAGTGTCTTGAATTTTAAACATTTTTTTTTTTTTTTTTTTTTGAGCGGGAGAGAGCAAGCAAGCAGTGGGGAGGGGCAGAGGGCGACAGAGAGAGAATCTTTAGTAGGCCCCAAGCCCAGCACGGAGCCCAACACAGGACTTGATCTCACGACTGTGAGATCATGACCTTAGCTGAAATCAAGACTTGAATGTTTAACCAACTGAGCCACCCAGGCACCCCAAATTTTAAACATTCTAATAGGTGTTTCATGATATCTCATCATTGTTTAAACTTGCAGTTCCCTGATGACATAGGATGTTGCGCATCTTTTCATGTTTATTTGCCGGGAGTTATCTTCTTTAGTAAGATGTCTGTTCAGATCTTTTGCCATTTTTAAATCAAGTTGCTTGTTGCTTATTGTGTTTTGGGTGTACTTTATATATTCTGGATACCTGTCCTTTATATGTTTTGCAGATATTTTTCTGCCAGTCTGTGGTTTGTTCATTACATGTTATTTTTTGTATAAAGCTTAACTAGATTTTTACTTATTTGTTTCTATTCTGCTTTCAGTGAACTTTAGGATTAATCAAAGATTTTAATACATTTCCTCATCTACTTTCAACCTTACTCTCGATATCAGTGTACCCAGGACAGTATTCTTTTGTCCAGGCCCAAGGGAAAAGTCATGTTTTGTCTGTGGAGGTAAGCGCTTTCCTAGGGTTTTTCATTTCTGTCATTTCTGTGGGATTGGGGGCCCTTCCTCTCTACCATCATTGTTTCTATCTCCTATGTCTGGATCTTCCCTTTTCCCTTGAAGGGAAATGTCTTTCCTTTCATTTGGTAATGCTGTTTCCATCTGCATACCTCCAGGTCCTCACTCCCATCAGCTGGCTTACAATCTTCAGTCTACAGGAATGGCTCACTGGAAGCTTGTCTATGATCTCCTGATCACCAGATCACAAAACCCACCAAATAATCTATGTCCTTGTCCTCTTTAAACCCTTTACCACTTAATCACGAGCTGGATATTAAAACTTTGGCTTCCATACATTATACACTCCTATTTCTTTTTCTGTGTTTTTGACACCCCTATTCAAGTTATATTCCCAGATTCAATCTTTGACGTTCTAACCTTCTCTTTCCACATTCTCCCTCTAAGGATTTATTTATTCTCATAATATAAGAATCCTACAGGGGTGCCTGGGTGGCTCAGTTTGTTGAGCATCCATCTCTTGGTTTTGGTTCAGGTAGTGATCTCGGGGTGGTGAGATGGAGCCCAGCATCAGGCTCCACACTCAGTGGGGAGTCTTCTTGAGATTCTCTCTCCCTTTCCCTCTGTCCCCTCTCCTCCTCTCTCTCCCTCTCTAATAAATAAATAAATCTTAAAAAAAAGAATCCTACAAAATAAAGCAGATTGGCCATCCAAGAATTAACCTTTGAGCAAGAGTCAGCTAGAAAAGACAGCAAATTCGATAGGGCCAGATATTTAATCAGCCGAGAAACTTCCTTCTTTTGCTTACTTGCTTCTCCTGCCTCACTCTTGAATGTCGCTCCATCTCTAATTCCCTTTGGCTCTGAATTCATTCTGCTATGTCTCTAGCCACACTTCCTCTCAGCCACCCTCTGCTATTTTTCAGATTTAGGTTTCAGAGTTTCTCATCCTAATCCACCAAGTTGAGCTCTGGGAACATTTGCTTCCTCTATCTCATAGCCTAATTTTGACATTTCCGGTCCTAAATTGAACTTGACTCTGAATTCAACAATATTAACTAGACAGGTGCCAAAGTCTCTTCTTTTTATTGGTGTCTTCAGTAGTAACCTCTGGGATGATTCTCAGAGATGGCTCTCTGGTGCTGACCTTTTCTCTGTGCTCTAGCTCCACATCACCAGTTGCCTATAGGACATTTCAACTCAGAGGTCCATATACTACCAAAAACTCAGCATTCCAAACCCAAGTTTATCATTTTAACCCTTCTCCTCCTGAAGAAAGAGAGCTTCCAAAATGCTCTATATGTGCCAAATGAGCCATTAATGTTCTATTTACTCAGTTCCAAACTCTTGAAGCCAACTTTGATTGCTGTCTATACATTGGCAAAAACACATAATAGTAATTCAGTAGCTTCCGAAGTCTCCATCCCACACCCTTGAGCTTCTGTGGGTCAGCTTTGCCATCCCTCACTATCTCTAGATTATTGTAACGGTATTTGAGACATTCTCATCCTCACAATGTGCCAAGAACTCATTAATCTTTGCTTTCTCATCCAGAAAAGTCATAAATTTAAACACACTGACTGTCCCAATATGCCCTGTTGTGACAATTAAAGAATAGAAGAAATAAATATTATAAATGCCTTATACATATTGAAAACTGTTTTCTTCAAACTACTATTGTGTGAGCATGTCTACACCACATACAGTATTTTCAAAAAAATCTCATTAGAAGCTCATCAGAAAGTATCTCGAATATTTAAGACTATGGCTTAGTATTTTATAGATGCCTGTGGAAGATATGTAATAATCTCAGGAAAAACAGTGAGGAAATATAAAATTGCTATTCAGAGGAACACATGAGGAGACCCAGAGGGGATTCTTCTACTTATATATCTTTTTTTCATTTTCTAAAAATAATTTATCATCAAAATGCAATGCCAATGACATGGATAATAAACCACACTATTTTTTAATTTCTAGCAATATTCTCCAGTGGAGAAGAAACAGAGAAGGCTATGAAAAATATGCTTAGAGCATTAATATTTAATTAATGTAATAGGACCCTAAAATGAATATTATAAGTGTAAAAGCCTTGATCAAATACATAAGTTGTGCTTATGCAAGTAAAACACTGAATTGGTACCTACTAAATTTAAGACATTTTTAATAGACAACCTTGAAGACAGAGCTTAAAGTTTAGCCTAAAAACACACGGAACTTGGTGAAGGGCTAATCATTTATAGGCATACTTCATTGTATTGTGCTTCGCTTTATTGCACTTTGCAGATATTGTATTTTTTTTAAGATTTTATTTATTTATTTGTCAGAGAGAGAGCACAAGCAGGGGGAATGGCAGGCAGAGGGAGGAGGCTCCCTGCTGAGCAAGGAGCCCGATGTGGGACTAAATCCCAGGACCCTGGGCTCATGACCTGAGCCGAAGGCAGACGCTTAATGACTGAGCCACCCAGGTGTCCCTCAGATATTGTATTTTTTACAGATTAGAGATTTGTGGCAACCCGACATCCAGCAAGTCTATCAGTACCATTTTTTCCAACAGCATTTGCTCACTTCATGTCTCTGTGTCACATTGTGGTAATTCTCTCAATATTTCAACCTTTTTCATCATTCTTATATTTGTTATGTGATCATGATCAGTGATCTTTTATGTTATTATTGTAATTATGTATTATTGTAATTATTTTGGGATGCCACAAGCCATGTCTGTATAAGACAACAAAGTAAATCAGTAAATGTGTGTTCTGACTGTTCCACCAACCAGCCATTCCCCACTCTCTCTCCCTCTCCTTGGGCCTCCCTATTTCCTGAGACACAACAATATTGATATTGGGCCAATTAATAACCCTATAGTGTTCAAGTGAAAGGAAGAGTTGCATGTCTCTCACTTTAAATCAAAAGATAGAAATAATTAAGCTCAGTAAGGGAAGGCATGTTGAAAGCTGAGACAGGCCAAAATATAGGCCTCCTGCACCAAGCATTTAGCCAAGTTGTAAATGCAAAGGAAAAGTTCTTGAAGGAAATTAAAAGTGTTACTCCAGTGAACATATGAATGATAAGAAAGCAAAACAGCCTTATTGCTGATATGGAGAAAGTTTTAGTGGTCTGGCTAGAAGATCCAACAGGCCACAAGATCCCCTTAAGCCAAAGCCTAATCCAGAGTAAGGCCCTAACTCTCTTGGATGCCATGAAAGCTGAGAGAGGTGAGGAAACTGCAGAAGAAGAGTTGGAAGCTAGCGGGTTAGTTCATGAGGTTTAAGAAAAGAAACCATCTTCACAGCATAAAAAAGTGCAAGGGGAAGCAGCAAGTGCTAATGTAGAAGCTGCAGCAAGTTCTCCAGAAGATCCACCTAAGATCATTCATGAAAGTGGCTACACTAAACAACAGATGTTCAATGTAGATGAAAACAGCCTTCTATTGGAAGAAGAAGCCATCTAGGACTTTCATAGCCAGAGAAGAAAAGTCAATGCTTGTCTTCAAAGTTTCAAAGGACGGGCTGGTTCTCTTGCTAGGGGCTAATGCAGCTGGTGACTTTAAGTTGAAGCTAATGTTCACTGACCAGTTCAAAAGTCCTAAGGCCCTTAAGAGTTATGCTCAATCTACTCTGCCTGTGCTTTATCAGTGGAACAACAAAGTCTGGATGACAGCACATCTGTTTACAACATGGTTTACTAAATATTTTAAGCCTACTGTTGGGACCTGCTGCTCAGAGAAAGATTCTTTTTAAAAATATTACTGCTTATTGAAAGTATACCTGGTCATACAAATGCTCTCATGGAGAAGTACAATGGAATTAATGTTGTTTTCATGCTTGCTAACACAACATCCATTCTGCAGCCCATGAATCAAGGTCATTTCAACTTTCAAGTCTAGTTATTTAAGAAATATATGTCATCAGGCTAGGAGCTGTCATAGGTAGTGATTCCTCTGATGGATCTAGGCAAAGTAAATTGAAAACTTTCTGGAAAGGATTCACCATTCTAGATGCTGTTGAGAACATCTGTGATTCGTGGGAAGAGGTCAAAATATCAACATTAACAGGAGTTTGAAAGAAGTTGATTCCGACCCTCATGGATGACTTTGGGGGGTTCAAGACTTCAGTGGAGGAAGTAGCTACAGATGTGATGGAAATAGCAAGAGAACTAGAATTAGAAGTGGAGCTTGAAGATGTGACTGAATTGCTACAATCTCATGATAAAACTTGTATGGATGAGGAATTGCTTTTTTTAACATTTATTCATCAGAGAGAGAGAGAGAGAGCACAAGTGGGGGGAGGGGCAGAGAGAGAATCCTCAAGCAGACTGTCTGCTGAGTGTGGAGCCTGGCGCGGGGCTCTCGATCCCAGGACACTGAGATCATGACCTGAGCGGAAATCAAGAGTCGGCCGCCCAACCAACTGAACCACACAGGTGCTCGGAGGAGTTGCTCCTTATGGATGAGCAAAGAAAGTGGTTTCTTGAGATGGAATCTACTCCTGGTGAAGATGCTGTGAAGACTGCTGGAATGACAACAAAGGATTTAGATAGAATGTTACATAAACTTGGTTGATAAAGCAACATCAGGGTTTGGAGGATTGCCTCCAATTTTGAAAGAAACTCTACTTGGATAAAATGCTATCAAACAGCATCGCATGCTGCAGAGAAATCGTTTGTGAAAAGGAGTCAACCAATGCAGCAAACTTCACTGTTGTCTTATTTTTTTTTTTTAAAGATTTTATTTATTTATTTGACAGAGAGAGACACAGCGAGAGAGGGAACACAAGCAGGGGGAGTGGGAGAGGGAGAAGCAGGCTTCCCGCGGAGCAGGGAGCCCGATGCGGGGCTCGATCCCAGGACCCTGGGATCATGACCTGAGCCGAAGGCAGACGCTTAAC
>NW_027861098.1:0-1909 GCF_054177405.1 Leptonychotes weddellii
TCTATCATCTATCTATCTATCATCATCTATCATCTATCTACCATCTATCTATCATCTATCATCTATCTACCATCTATCTATCATCTATCTAATCTATCATCTATCTGTCATCTATCTATCTATCATCTATCATCTATCATCTATCTATCTATCATCTATCTACCATCTATCTATCATCTATCTATCATCTATCTAATCTATCATCTATCTATCATCTATCTATCATCTATCTATCATCTATCATCTATCATCTATCTATCTATCATCTATCTACCATCTATCTATCATCTATCTAATCTATCATCTATCTATCATCTATCTATCTATCATCATCTATCATCTATCTATCATCTATCTACCATCTATCTATCATCTATCTAATCTATCATCTATCTATCATCTATCTATCTATCATCTATCTCTATCTATCTATCATCTATCATCTATGTGTATATTATCTATCTATATCAAATATACTTTAAATGTAAAGAGATGAAAGGTTAAAGGTAAAAGGATGGAAAATGTATACCATGCTAACATGAATCAAAGGAAAACCGGAAAATTTATATAAATATCTGACGAAGTATATTTGACAGCAAAAAATACTACCATGAATAAAGAAGTTCATTTCATAATGATAAAGGGGCCAATTAATCAAGAGAACATAAGAATCTTAAATGTTCATATAACATTATACAAATTCATAATTATAATTAAAGATTTTAACACCCTTCTCTTAATAATTCATAGAACTAGCATACAGAAAATCAGTAAGGCTATAGAAGACAAAAATAAGGTGAAATGAGTGTTTATAGGCAGCATATAATTGGCTCATTTTTTTTTTTCCATCCAGCCACTCCATGCCTTTTGATCAAGAATTCAATCCATTTACATGTAGAGTAATTATTGATAGCTAAGGACTTCACTAATGTCATCTTATTAATTGTTTTCTGGTTATTTTTTAGTTCCCTTGTCCTTTTCTTCCTTTCTTGCTGCCTTCTTTTGTGAACTGATGGTTTTTTTTTAGTGCTATGCTTTGATTTCCCTTCCCTTTATCCTTTGTGAACTTACTACAGGTTTTTGCTTTGTGGTTACCATGGAGCTTACATAAAACATCTTAGGTATGGGGTACCTGGGTGGTGCAGTCGACTGGGAGTCTGACTCTTGATTTCAGCTCAGGCCATGATCTTAGGGTGGTGGGATTGAGCCCTGTGTCCAGCTCAGGGGGGACGCTGCTTAAGCTTTCCTCTTCCTCTCTCTCTGCCCCTTCCCCCACCAAAGAAATAAATCTTAAAAACAAACTTAGGTATAATAGTCTACTTATGCTGATAAATTTATTTTAATCACATACAAAAACTCTACCCTTTATTCCCTCATCTTTTGTTTTTGAAGTCACAATTTACCCCTTTTTATACTGTTTATTCATTAACAAATTATTGTAGCTATAGTTATTTATCTACTTATTTTATTTTTTATTTTTTAAAAGATTTTTATTTAGGGGTGCCTGGGTGGCTCAGTTGGTTAAGCGTCTGGCTTCGGCTCAGGTCATGATCCCAGGGCCCTGAGACCAAAGCCTGCATCGGGCTCCCTGCTCAGTGGGGAGACTGCTTCTCCCTCTCCCTCTGCCTGCCACTCCCCCTACTTGTGCTTGCTCTCTCTCTGTCAAATAAATAAATAAAAATCCTTTTTGAAAAAGATTTTATTTATTTATTTATTCGACATAGAGCGAGAGAGGGAGACATCACAAGTAGGCAGAGCAACAGGCAGAGCGAGAGGGAGAAGCAGGCTCTCCACTGAGCAGGGAGCCTGATGCAGGGATAGATCCCAGGGCCCTGGGACCATGACCTGAGCCGAAGCGAGACACTTAACCGACTGAGCCACCCAGGTGCTCCAGTTATTTATTTTTTTT
>NW_027861099.1:0-255 GCF_054177405.1 Leptonychotes weddellii
CACGTGGAATTTAATCTCTGTAACACAGAGCTGGGGAGATGAGAAATGCTGGGAGCCTGCCCCTCCTGGAGAGGTATCCAAGCCCAGGACAGGTTTCTGGAGGAAGGGAGAACCCCATCTTATTGGCCACACCTGCTCAGAGTGAAATTTTTGTCACACTGAGCTGGGGGAGTGCCTAAGTGCCACAAACTCTTGTTTTCACTGAGATTTAGTAGATTTTCTTGAATAAATGTTTCTTCATTTACTTTATGCCCT
>NW_027861100.1:0-255 GCF_054177405.1 Leptonychotes weddellii
CCACATGTGCATTTGCACACGATGCCACACACACATGCATATCCATGCGTACCCATGTGCATATATGCACGCGCTCACAGACATTCCTGCATGCATGTGGACACACACGTGCACAAATTTACACACACACAGACAAGCACATGTCGGTCATGCCCAGCCCCCAGATGGAGGCCTCTACCGGGCACACACCACCCTCTCCATGAGTGTGACAATCTACCAAGTCCCCTTATGCCTAAGGTCACCTTTGGGGTGCAA
>NW_027861101.1:0-255 GCF_054177405.1 Leptonychotes weddellii
CCCCGACCACCACCTCTAGGGTACCACCCCAAATGTTATCCATGTTCACTATTCCCGCTACCCCGAAATCCAAAACATTGCTAGAATTTAGCCCCCGGGCAAGGTCAAAGCTCAAGTACCTTATCTCCCCTTCATGAAGTTGCCATATCTGTAAAGCAGCAACCAGACTCAGGATCAGAGTTTTCAAAGCTACAGGTGGAGAAGGGGAGAGGGACAAACAACTTGGAAACAACAGTTGCATCACGTCCTGAAGCC
>NW_027861102.1:0-255 GCF_054177405.1 Leptonychotes weddellii
CACAAACACACACAAACTATGCTACAATTCTGAGTGAGAAAAATGAAAATAAATGTTTTTTTTTAAGATTTTATTTATTTATTTGATAGAGAGACAGTGAGAGAGCACAAGCAGGGAGGAGAGGGAGAAGCGGGCTTCCCGCCAAGCAGGGAGCCCAATGCGGGGCTCGATCCCAGGACCCCGGGATCATGACCCGAGCCGAAGGCAGACGTTTAATGACTGAGCCACCCAGGTGCCTTGAAAATAAATGTTTTA
>NW_027861103.1:0-255 GCF_054177405.1 Leptonychotes weddellii
AGGCAGAATAAGACAATGGAAGTCATAAGAAACACCCCTCGGCTTGTACATTCTTTCAACAGCATCTGTCTCGTCAGTGTTCGGGGGGCATCTCCCCAGCTGGCACTGCCTGGGCGCTGAGGATGGAAGTGGTCTCTGCCCTCCTGGGGCTTGTAGTCATGGGGAAAGATGGTCACCAGCCCTCTGCCAGTGGGCAGAACGCTGTGCAATGGAGTACAGAGGACACCAGGGAAGGTTTGCTGTTTGTCTCTTTGT
>NW_027861104.1:0-255 GCF_054177405.1 Leptonychotes weddellii
AGGTATATGCAAAAGTTTCGGGGTTTAGAACATTGTGGCCTATTCAGAGGACCTGTGCCTGGGCATGGGGTATAAGAGGCAAGGGAGGAGAAATTGTAGGAGGGCTGCTGCGTGAGCTGAGGCTGGAAAACTTTGTCAGGACCCCATTACAGTGATAGCTTCAGGCTGCTGCCCCCGGGGACGCGGGCAGCTGCATGCATTATTCTATGGAAACCAAAATTAAACTCAACCAAGTGCTTAGATTAACCAAAAATG
>NW_027861105.1:0-255 GCF_054177405.1 Leptonychotes weddellii
GGTCCTGAGATCAAGCCTCAGCAAGAAGCCTGCTTCTCCCTCTCCCACTCCCCCTGCTTGTGTTCCTGCTCTAGCTATCTCTCTCTCTCTCTCTCTCTCTGTCAAATAAATAAAAATCTTTAATAAAAAAAAACAACTTTTTTTCTCATCTCAAACCTACCTTGTGTATTTTTGAAAATGTTGAAGTTTAACTGTGATTTTTTTCCCCCTAATTTCTAATTCCCCCAAGGACATCCTTGGTAAACCTAGAATGAA
>NW_027861106.1:0-255 GCF_054177405.1 Leptonychotes weddellii
ACATGCGCGGTCTTCCTGTCATCTTTCTTTTGATCTCGTTGTTAGTTTTACTCGGCTTTTTTTTTTTTTTTTAAGGTGGGCAATGTGATAATTTGATATACATACACACTGAGAAATAATCAACACCATCAAGCTAATTAACACACCTACCACCTCACACAGTTACCATTTGTGGGGAGGGGCATTTAAGATCCACTCTTGGCAAATTTCAGGTATATACGACGGTATTGTCAACCACAGCTACCAAGCTGTCCA
>NW_027861107.1:0-255 GCF_054177405.1 Leptonychotes weddellii
GGAGGCTCTCAGAAGCCGAACGCTTGTTTCCCCTGGAAGCAATGGCTTAGTGTTTGCTAACTGAGCATTTCCGGGGACTTTATAGAATACAACTACCACGAATGAGAATTGACAGAATGGGTATTTTATGCTGTTTAGAAATAGCCATCCAGGAATATTATGCAGCCATCAAAAGGAATGAGATCTTGCCATTTGCAGCAACGTGGATGGAACTGGAGGGTATTATGTTGAGCGAAATAAGTCAAACAGAGAAAG
>NW_027861108.1:0-255 GCF_054177405.1 Leptonychotes weddellii
AATCATGGAAGACTTCATCTAAAACTAATGATGTAATGTATGGGGATTAACATAAGAATTAAAAAAAAATTAAAAAAAATAAATAAATAAATAAAATAAATAAATCTTCTGTACTGACCTCTCTGTAACCTATGACACTGTGAGGAGTTCCCTCCTTCTTAAAAATTTCTCGCTCCTCCTCCTGCTGCTTCTAATCTCGCTCTGATCACCAGTTCTTGGTCTCCTTTCTGGATCTTCAGCCTCCTCTCCTTGACC
>NW_027861109.1:0-1908 GCF_054177405.1 Leptonychotes weddellii
GGGAGCCTGCTTCTCCCTCACCCTCCTACTGTTCCCCAGTTTGTGCTCTCTTGCTCTCTCTGTCAAATAAATAAATAAAATCTTAAAAAAAAAAAAAAAAGAAAAACTCTTTACCCAGTAGATATTCTATTTCAAAAATCCATGTAATAGGGGGCGCCTGGGTGGCTCAGTCGTTAAGCGTCTGCCTTCGGCTGGGGTCGTGATCCCAGAACCCTGGGATCAGCCCACCTCGGGCTCCCTGCTCAGCGGGAAGCCTGCTTCTCCCTCTCCCACACCCCCTGCTTGTGTTCTTCTCTCGCTGTGTCTCTGTCAAATAATAAAATCTTTTTAAAAAAAATCCATGTAATGAGCCACATTAACAGGTTAAAAAAAAATTCTGATTGTCTCAATAGATATGAAAATGCATCAGGTAGATTTTTAGCATTTATTAATGATCAAAAATCTTACATTAAGGGGCACCTGGGTGGCTCAGTCATTAAGCGTCTGCCTTCGGCTCAGGTCATGATCTCAGGGTTCTGGGATCGGGCCCTGCATTGAGCTCCCTGCTCGGCGGGAAGCCTGCTTCTCCCTCTCCCACTCCCCCTGCTTGTGTTCCTTCTCTTGCTGTGTCTCTGTCAAATAAATAAATAAAATCTTTAAAAAAAAAAAATCTTACATTAGGAATAGAAGGAAACTTTCTTAATCTACTAAAGAACATGTGCAAAAGCAAGTAACAAGTATCTGTAGAGGAACAGCTCTGCTGTTCCATATTTGGCAACTTGCAGCTTCCTTGAGTCTTGGCAGAATGCCTTGTAATCCCCCCAGAACAGGAAAGGATGGGAGGCCCATAAGGAGCTGCTACTAGGTCATCTCCCATCGCTTTTCTATCTCCCTTGGGGGATGACATGAGACACTTTCTCATCACTGTCTGGATTCTGATGAGGCACATGACTTTCAGCCTGCCCATCTCAGAACAGAGCTATAGACCACAAAATTGCTGTGTGGCAAATTTGAATGGCCTCTTCCATCAATAGAGTGCCCCACTGTAGTCACTGGCAAGGCTTTTGTTCTGGTGTTGACTTTTTTGATGTGTGGAACAAGGGTCACAGGGAGCTGGCAACTTTGGCTTACTCACCTTTCCGCTGCCCATGTAAGTGATAAACTGCTTAAGTCTAAAGGGTTCACTGTAACTATACCAGTCAAATCAGTCAGGCCTTGTCTTGCCTTATGTGTATATGCTTGACAATATCATACTTAATACTGAAAAATTAAACAATTTCCCTTTGAGATGGGAAAATAACAAGGATCTCTCCTATCACCGCTCCACTCAACAGCATGCCACAGATCCTAGCCAAAAGTAAGACAAGAAAAAGGTATAAGAACTGCAAGGAAAGACACAAAACAGTAATTTTTCACAAATGACATAATTATATAAGTGGGAAACCCAAGAAAATCTACAGATTAAATTATTAGAATTCATCAGATTTGGTCAAAACCTGGCAAAATAGAGCCAATACTCAAATTCAACTTTATTCCATATGTCAACAACAAATAGAAAATAAAATTTATTTTAAAATCCCATAGGGGCACCTGGGTGGCTCAGTCGTTAGGCGTCTGCCTTCAGCTCAGGTCATGATCCCAGGGTCCTGGGATCGAGCCCCGCATCGGGCTCCCTGCTCCGCAGGAAGCCTTTCTCTCCCTCTCCCACTCCCCCTGCTTGTGTTCCCTCTCTCACTGTCAAATAAATAAAATCTTAAAAAAAAAAAAAAAATTAAAAATAAATAAATAAATAAAATCCCATTTAAAAAAGCCTGGGTGGCTCAGTTAGTTAAGCCTCTGCCTCCAGCTCAGGTCATGATCCCAGGGTCCTGGGATTGAGCCCCACATTGGGCTCCCTGCTCTGCAGGGGGCCTGCTTCTCCCTCTCCCT
>NW_027861110.1:0-255 GCF_054177405.1 Leptonychotes weddellii
CGCCTGGGTGGCTCAGTTGGTTAAGCGACTGCCTTCGGCTCAGGTCATGATCCTGGAGTCCCTGGATCGAGTCCCGCATCGGGCTCCCTGCTCGGCAGGGAGTCTGCTTCTCCCTCTGACCCTCCCCCCTCTCATGTGCTCTCTCTCTCCTCTCATCCTCTCTCTCAAATAAATAAATAAAATCTTTAAAAAAAAAAATAGATGTCGCAGCTCTGGCAAAAGAGCAAATCCACCTTTCAGTTTTATTCAGGGCCT
>NW_027861111.1:0-255 GCF_054177405.1 Leptonychotes weddellii
AAAGTCTTGGTGGGGTTTAGCAAATGTGACTCCATCTGAGGCCCGTTGTTTTTTTGTCAATATATTATGCATGAATTGGAAAAACATATCTAAAGCAATGTACACAATCCCACAAAGATTCATTAAAATGTCTTTTATAGGGTGTTTGGGTGGCTCAGTTGGTTAAGCGACTGCCTTCAGCTCAGGTCATGATCCCAGGATCCTGGGATCGAGTCCCACATCGGGCTCGCCCTGCTCTTCGGGGAGCCTGCTTCT
>NW_027861112.1:0-255 GCF_054177405.1 Leptonychotes weddellii
TTATTTTGTCATTTCCGGTGTCTCCCTTCCTAGTGTCAAGACTCCTTCACTGCCATAACTTCCAGCTAACAGATCCTTTCTCCTCAAGGAGGTTCATCTATGTTGACCTCGTTGGATTCAGCTGCCTCCCCTTTCATAACTCTCCTGTACATTCCCCAACTGACCAATATTGACCCATACATAGGGACATCTCTACTCCCCTGTTCAGCAGGAAGACGAGACCTTCCACCTTCAACAACCTTAAAGATTTAAGGG
>NW_027861113.1:0-255 GCF_054177405.1 Leptonychotes weddellii
AAAGAAGAGCAACAACTCTCTGAGAAGAAAAGCGACCACTTTCTGGAAGGTAGGATGTGCAGAGAAGTGAATCCGAGGCGATATTCGGGAGGATAGACGGTGGGAGAGGGGACTCCGTCAGCCGCTTCTGGCAAGTGATAGAGCCGGGGAGCACAAAATCAGAACTTTTAGAAGTCTGCTCTGCTAAGGGACGTCACTCCGGTGGATAAGCGGGGGGTGGAACCCTCGTGCAACAGTGTGGTCTCAGGACACTCG
>NW_027861114.1:0-255 GCF_054177405.1 Leptonychotes weddellii
CCCTCTCTCGCTGTCTCTGTCAAATAAAATCTTTAAAAAAAAAATCTGAATAGGAAAAAAAAAAAAAGGGTGGGGGGATTCCCCCACTCTGAAATATGAAAAATAACGTGAGAATACCAAGTAAAGTATTACCAGAGAACAACTTATTTTTGTTAATATTTGGAAGCTAAGTTTTTAGTCCACTACGGTCCCACTCAAATTAAAACATTAACAGGTTTTTATTATATACTAATTAGTAGCATAAGTAGGCTTGTA
>NW_027861115.1:0-255 GCF_054177405.1 Leptonychotes weddellii
CTCAGAAGTGAGTCTGCTTCTCCCTCTCTCTCTGCTCCTCCCCCCACTCCTGCTATCTCTCATGCTCTCTCAAATAAATAAATAAAATCTTTTTTTTAAAAAAAAGGGAAAAAAGAAAGAGGGATGTAACAAGAAACCAAGCAAAAGCAGAAGCTGAATGATTATGGAGGGGACTAGAGAAAAATAGTGGAAATCGTTACTTGACTGCTTAAAACACCATGCCTTCCATGCTCTGTATTTTTCTAATTCCACCAG
>NW_027861116.1:0-255 GCF_054177405.1 Leptonychotes weddellii
GTCAGTGAGATGGACCACTGGGACCTTGCTGGGTGAGGAGGAAGCCAGGCCGGGAGGGGAGTGAGGACCTGAGGGCAGTGAAAGGATTAGGGGGTCTTGCCTGGGCAGAGCTGTGGGAGTCGGCGCTACAGGGAGCGAGCTGGACGGACGGGAGGTGGAGGTGGTGGCCAGACAGGGTTGCACCCGGAAGTGCCCCGGGAGCCGTGCAGTTCCTGCAAGGTCTAGGGGACCATGGAAGTGAGGGGCTGGGGAAGG
>NW_027861117.1:0-255 GCF_054177405.1 Leptonychotes weddellii
GGCATTTATGGACATTTTAATGCCTACCATGTCCTTTGACCTGCTCAATGGCCCACTGACATGTGTGCAATAGTAATGACAAGGGGAGACTGCAGGGACAACCCCCTAAACAGGATCTGAAATCCCTCCCAATACCAGGTATGGTTTTTCCTCCTCATGTGAACTAAAGTGACTAATAGATTGTGAACCTTAATCTTTTTAAAAATTTTTTAAAAATTCAATTTAGTTAACATAGAGTGTATTATGAATTTCAGG
>NW_027861118.1:0-255 GCF_054177405.1 Leptonychotes weddellii
CCAAAACAACAAAAAACAAAACAAAAACCCATTGATGAATTAGTGCCACCAACCGAATGTTTACCGCAGGATGCCCTGGGAGCGCAGGAACAGGGAAGGGGTTCTGAAATGATCCCCGTTATTGCCCCCGGGGGCAGCAGGGCCCACTAGCCTGAGCCCAGCCTGAGCCCAGCCCCAAGGCCCTCTTCTGCCTGCTCTCCGGCCAGAAGGAGGGACTCAAGAGGACAGACGCGAGTCCATGTTTATCTGTCCCCT
>NW_027861119.1:0-255 GCF_054177405.1 Leptonychotes weddellii
CCTTTTATTTTTTTTTTCTTGCCTAATTGCTCTGGCTAGGACTTCCAGTACTATGTTGAATAAAAGTAGTGAGAGCAGGCACCCTTGCCTTGTTCCTGATTTAAGAAGAAAAGCTTTTACCTTTTCACCATTGAATATGATATTAGCTGTGGTTTTGTTATATGTGGCCTTTATTATTGTCAGAAATGTTCCCTCTATACCCACCTTGTCAATTTTATCATAAATGGATGTTGAATTTTGTCAAATGCTTCTGCA
>NW_027861120.1:0-1908 GCF_054177405.1 Leptonychotes weddellii
AGAGCACTCCTTTCAATATTTCTTGTAGGGCTGGTTTTGTGTTTCCAAATTCCTTTAGTTTTTGTTTGTCCTGGAAGGTTTTTATCTCTCCTTCTATTTTCAATGACAGCCTAGCTGGATATAATATTCTTGGCTGCATATTTTTCTCGTTTAGTGCTCTGAATATATCATGTCAGTCCTTTCTGGCCTGCCAGGTTTCTGTGGATAGGTCTGTTGCCAGTCTAATGTTTCTACCATTGTAGGTTACGGACCTCTTTTCCCAAGCTGCTTTCAGGATTTTCTCTTTGTCTCTGAGACTCGCAAGTTTTACTATTAGATGTTGGGGTGTTGACCTATTTTTATTGATTTTAAGGGGATTTCTCTGTGCCTTCTGGATTTTGATGCCTGCATCCTTCCCCAAATTAGGGAAGTTCTCTGCTATAATTTGCTCCAATAGACCTTCTGCCCCTCTCTTTCTTCTTCTTCTGGGATCCCAATTATTCTAATGTTGTTTCCTCTTATGATATTGCTTATCTCTCGAATTCTGCCCTTGTGATCCAGTAGTTGTTTATGTCTCTTTTTCCTAGCTTCTTATTTTTCATCATTTGGTCTTCTGTATCACTAATTTTCTCTTCTGCCTCATTTATCCTAGCAGTTAGTGCCCCCATTATTGATTGCACCTCCTTAATAGCCTTTTTTATTTCTACTTGGTTAGATTTTAGTTCTTTTATTTCTCCAGAAAGGGTTTCTCTAATAACTTCCTTGCTTTTTTTCAAGCCCAGCTATTATCTTTAAAACATTATTCTGTACTCTAGGTCCAACATCGTACTAATGTCCTTAGTGAATAGGTCCCTGGAAGTCTGTACTACCTCTTGTTCTTTTTGTTGAGGTGATTTTTTTCCATCTTGTCATTTTGTCCAGAGGAGAATAGATTAATGAGAGAACAAAATGCTAACAGGGTAACAGTGTCCCCAGAAAATATACTCTAAATAAATCAGAAAAGACCTGAAGCTGAGGGAAAAGAAAAGGAAAGAAAGAAATAAGAAACAGGAAAAAAAAAAAAAGAAAAAGATAAAAACAAACAAAAACAGAATAAAACAAACAAACAAAAACAGTATATGATCAAATATGATCAGGATGGTGCATAAATCAGTGGCACACACTAGATTTTGGGTGTATTTTGGTCTGTTAGAAGAAAATGCCTCCCAAAGTTTTAAAGAAAGAAAAACTTACATATGTATAAAAATAAGGGTGGACATGATGAAGGGATGGAATATGAGTGTAAAGATGAAAATTATAAAAAAATTTATAAAGGGAATTTGTAAGATAAGAAGTTATTTGAAAAAAGAAAGAAGAGTATTTAAAAAAAGAATAAAAGAAAAAAATGAGGAGAATATGATCAGGCAGGAGACTAGAACAAGGCCATATACTAGAGATTTAGGGTATATTTTGATCTGTTAGAAGAAAGTGTATCTCAAAATTTTAAAGAGTGAGTATATGTGCCAAAAATAAGGAAAACTACTATGAAGGGATAGAATATGACTGTAAAAATGAAAAATAAAAATGTTTTTTAAAAAAGGGATTGATAAGATGTTGGTTGAAAAATGGAAAAAGTAAAATTCAAAAAAAAAAAAAAGACAGTTAAAAAAATTAACTTTGAAAGACTAAAGAATCATAGTAAAAAAGCCAGGGATTCTATGTGCAGTATTCCCCTAGCTCTGGAGTTCTGCTGTTCTCATTGATCGGTAAACTTGGTCTTGGCTGGCTGTTTTTGCTGATCTTCTGGGGGAGGGGCCTGTTGTTGTGGTTCCTAAATGTCTTTGCTGGAGGCAGAATTGCCCTGCTCTTGCCGGGTCTGGGCTAAGTAATCTGCTCGTGTTTGCTCTCTGGAGCTTTTGTTCCCTGCAAGCTTTTGGTAGAGCTTTGGAG
>NW_027861121.1:0-255 GCF_054177405.1 Leptonychotes weddellii
AAGTCAATATGATATTCCTAAAACTTCTTTAAAAATTTTGGAGTACCAGGGCACCTGGGTGGCGCAGTCATTTAAGTGTCTGCCTTTGGCTCGGGTCGTGATCCTGGCATGCCGGGATTGAGCCCCACACTGGGCTCCCTACTCAGTGGGGAGTCTGCTTTTCCCTCCCCCTGCTCTTGCACTCTTGCTCTCCTGCTCTCTTTCCCTCTCAAGTAAAAAAATAAAATCTTTTAAAAAATTATGGAGTGTTAAGAT
>NW_027861122.1:0-255 GCF_054177405.1 Leptonychotes weddellii
GGGGGCGGGGCTTGACGAGGGCGGTGGGGCGGGGCTTGGGGCGGGCCGTGGGGCGTGGCCGGCGCGCGGGGCGGGGCTTGGCGGGGCCGGCTGGGGGCGGGGCCCGCGAGGCTCCGCTTGCGGACTCCAGTGCCCCCGGCGCTCGCGCGGTTTCCTTTCTTCTCGGAAGCGGCCGTTCTGCAGTCGCGGAGCAAGGCGGACGCCGGGCCTCTCGGGACCGCGGGCGTGCTGGGCTTCGCTGGGCCCGGAAGGAAG
>NW_027861123.1:0-255 GCF_054177405.1 Leptonychotes weddellii
GCACTGGGTGTTATAAGAAAACAATGAATCATGGATCACCACATCAAAAACTAATGATGGTATGGTGACTAACATAACGTAACAAAATAAAATAAAATTTTTTAAAAATTGCAAAAAAAAAAAGAACCCTAATTTGTTATCTGTGTCATTTGAGCATGCTACATAGCTTTCTAAGACTCAGTTTTCCTCTTATGTAAATTAGAGACACTACAAAGGCTTTGATATTTTTTGATGCACTTATTGTGTCCAAAATGT
>NW_027861124.1:0-255 GCF_054177405.1 Leptonychotes weddellii
ACCAGGCACCCGCTAAATGGTGATAGTTGGTTTTATTAAAAGAATATATGCTCAACAGAAAACAATCCAAACAATTTAGAAACTACAAAGAAAACAAGCAATAAATCAACATCATAAGTGGGATTTTCTTTCTTTTTTTTCTTTTAGAGAGTGCAAGCCCCCAGGAGCAAGCAGGGGGGAGGTGGTGGGGGGAGGAGCAAAGGGAGAAAGAGAGAGAGAGAATCTTAAGCAGGCTCCATGCTCAGTGTGGAGCTC
>NW_027861125.1:0-255 GCF_054177405.1 Leptonychotes weddellii
CTGCCTGAAATGGTCAGATTGGATTTCTGTGTCCCGCAATCAAAAGAGAGCTCTGGGGGGTGCCTGGGTGGCTCAGTCGTTACGCGTCTGCCTTGACTCAGGTCATGGTCTCAGGGTCCTGGGATCGAGCCCCGCCTCGGGCTCCCTGCTCCGCGGGAAGCCTGCTTCTCTCTCTCCCGCTCCCCCTGCTTGTGTTCCCTCTCTCACTGTGTCTCTCTGTCATATAAATAAATAAAATCTTGAAAAAAAAAAAAA
>NW_027861126.1:0-255 GCF_054177405.1 Leptonychotes weddellii
CAAGCTAACCTTACACCTAAAGGACCTAGAGAAAGAACAACAAATAAAGCCTAAACCAAGCAGGAGAAGAGAAATAACAAAGATTAGAGCAGAAATCAATGAAATAGAAACCAGAAGAACAGTAGAACAGATCAATGAAACTAGAAGCTGCTTCTTTGAAAGAATTAATAAGATCGATCAACCTCTGGCCAGACTTATTAAAAAGAAAAAGTGAACGGACACAAATTAATAAAATCATGAATGAAAGGGGAGAGA
>NW_027861127.1:0-255 GCF_054177405.1 Leptonychotes weddellii
GCCTGGTGATGGGTATTAAAGAGGGCACGTACTGCATGGAGCACTGGGTGTTATATGCAAACAATGAATCATGGAACACTATATCAAAAACTAATGTAATGTATGGTGATTAACATAACATAGTAAAAAAAAATATATGCTGTCAAAAATAAAGACAACTACTGCAATATTAACTTAGAATTAAAGTCTTTATACTGCAGTGCTGAAATGCAGGATTTCTTAAATCATGTTAATGTAGTTTAGTAGTGTAATCCA
>NW_027861128.1:0-255 GCF_054177405.1 Leptonychotes weddellii
ACCAGGCACCCCCTAAATGGTGATAGTTGGTTTTATTAAAAGAATATATGCTCAAGAGAAAACAATCCAAACAATTTAGAAACTACAAAGAAAACAAGCAATAAATCAACATCATAAGTGGGATTTTCTTTCTTTTTTTTCTTTTAGAGAGTGCAAGCCCCCAGGAGCAAGCAGGGGGGAGGTGGTGGGGGGAGGAGCAAAGGGAGAAAGAGAGAGAGAGAATCTTAAGCAGGCTCCATGCTCAGTGTGGAGCTC
>NW_027861129.1:0-255 GCF_054177405.1 Leptonychotes weddellii
GCGCCTGGGTGGCTCAGTTGGTTAAGCGACTGCCTTCGGCTCAGGTCATGATCCTGGAGTCCCGGGATCGAGTCCCACATCAGGCTCCCTGCTCAGCAGGGAGTCTGCTTCTCCCTCTGACCCTCCTCCCTCTCATGCTCTCTGTCTCTCATTCTCTCTCTCGCAAATAAATAAAAATCTTAAAAAAAAAAAAAAAAAAAAAAAAGGTCATTCTCCACCACCCTGAGCCACAGCTAATCACCGCCCCTTGCTCTT
>NW_027861130.1:0-255 GCF_054177405.1 Leptonychotes weddellii
GCCTACCTGCAGCTCAGGGTGCTGCCCATGGGCCCTGATTGCGTACAGGGACAGGTGGGCTCCCGGTGGGGCACCACCACTGTCCCCCCTGAACACAGCTCTGGCCGCAGTTACAGCCCGGGAGTGGCGTGCCCATCCTGGGATCCTGCTTGCGGTGGGCAAGAGGGGCCCCGAGGAAGCTCTCTGCTCACGGTCTGCAAGGGGTCTTCAAGGCCAGGCTCTCGGTGGGTGCGAGATGGTTCTAACCTGAGAACC
>NW_027861131.1:0-1908 GCF_054177405.1 Leptonychotes weddellii
AAACCCTTGGTTTGTTTCTCAGAGTCCATAGTTTCTCATGGTTCATCTCTCCCTCCAATTCCCCCCCCTTCATTTTTCCCTTCCTTCTCCTAATGTCCTCCATGCTATTCCTTATGTTCCACAAATAAGTGAAACCATATGATAATTGACTTTCTCTGCTTGACTTATTTCACTTAGTATAATCTCTTCCAGTCCCATCCATGTTGATGTAAAAGTTGGGTATTCTGATGGTCTTTCTGATGGCTGAGTAGTATTCCATTGTATGTATGGATCACATCTTCTTTATCCATTTATCTCTTGAAGGGCATCTTGGCTCTTTCCACAATTTGGCTATTGTGGACATTGCTGCTATGAACATTAGGGTGCATATGGCCCTTCTTTTCACTACATCTGTGTCTTTGGGGTAAATACCCAGGAGTGCAATTGCTGGGTCATATGGTAGCTCTATTTTTAATTTTCTGAGGCACCTCCACACTGTTTTCCAAAGTGGCTGTACCAACTTGCATTCCCACCAACAGTGTAAGAGGGTTCCCCTTTCTCCACAACTTCTCCAACATTTGTTGTTTCTTGCCTTGTCAATTTTTGCCACTCTAACTGCTCTAAGGTGAGGTTTTGATTGGAATTTCCCTGATGCTAATGATGATGAACATTTTTTCATGTGTGTGTTAGCCATTTGTATGTCTTCTTCAGAGAAGTGTCTGTTCATGTCTTCTGCCCATTTTTTGACTTCATTATTTGTTTTTTGGATGTTCAGTTTGAGAAGTTCTTATGGATCTTGGATGCCAGCCCTTTATCTGTAGTGTCATTTGCAAATATCTTCTCCCATTCTGTGGGTTGCCTCTTTGTTTTGTTGACTGTTTCCTTTGCTGTGCAGAAGCTTTTTATCTTGATGAAGTCCCAAAAGTTCATTTTTGCTTTTGTTTCGCTAGCCTTTGGAGATGTATCTTAAAAGAAGTTGCCGTGGGTGATGTCAAAGAGGTTACTGCCTATGTTCTCTAGGATTTTGATGGATTCCTCTCTCACATTGAGGTCTTAAATCCATTTTGAGCTTATCTTTGTGAATGGTGTTAGAGAATGGTTGAGTTTCATTCTTCTGCATGTGACTGTCCAATTTTCCCAGCACCATTTATTGAAGAGACTGTCTTTTTTCCATTGCATCTTTTTTCCTGCTTTGTCAAAGATTATTTGACCATAGAGTTGAGGGTCCATATCTGGGCTCTCTATTCTGTTCCATTGGTCTATATGTCTGTTTTTGTGCCAGTACCATGCTGTCTTGGTGATCACTGCTTTGTAATATAGCTTGAAATCGGGCAACATGATGCCCCCAGCTTTGTTTTTCTTTTTCAACATTTCCTTGGCAATTCGGGGTCTTTTCTGATTCCATACAAATTTTAGGATTTTTGTTCCAGTACTTTGGAAAAATGTCATTGGAATTGAAAAATGTCATCTCATACCTCGGAATGGCATTGAAGATAGATGGCTCTGGATAGCATAGACATTTTAACAATGTTTATTCTTCTGATCCATGAGCATGGAATGTTTTTCCATCTTTTTGTGTCTTCTTCAATTTCTTTCATGAGTGTTCTGTAGTTCCTAGAGTATAGATCCTTTACCTCTTTGGTTAGGTTTATTCCAAGGTATCTTATGGTTTTTAGTGCTATTATAAATGGAATCGTTTCTCTAATTTCTCTTTCTACAGTTGCATTGTTAGTGTATAAGAAAGCAACTGATTTCTGTGCATTGATTTTGTATCCTGCCATATTACTGAATTGCTGTATGAGTTCTAGTAATTTTGGGGTGGAGTCTTTTGGATTTTCCACATAAAGTATCATGTCATCTGTGAAGAGAGAGAGTTTGACTTCCTCTTTGCCAATTTGAATACCTTTTATTTCTCTTTGTTGTCTGATT
>NW_027861132.1:0-255 GCF_054177405.1 Leptonychotes weddellii
GCCTGGCTCTGCCACTTGCAAGCTGGGTGAACATGGCCAAGCTATGGAATTTCTCTTGCATACATTGCCTCACCTGTACGGTGAAGGTCATGAGAGCAGCCACTTCCCATGGGTGCTGGGAGGATAAAAATGCCTTGTGACTTAAACTCAGGTCAGAGAAAATCCATGGCACCACTTCCGTGTTCTTTTTTTTTTTTTTAAAGATTTTATTTATTTATTTATTTGAGAGAGACAGAGAGAGAGAATGAGCGGGGT
>NW_027861133.1:0-255 GCF_054177405.1 Leptonychotes weddellii
AGAAACCCCAGGTATAATAGTCTATGACTGCACTTTTATACCTTCCTACCAGTCATTAACATTTATTTACTTTTTTAATTAAATATATATGAAAGTTTTTCTAGAGCAGGTCTTCAAACTTTGGTAAAGTTAACACATAATGTCTCCATAGGTGTGTGAGCATAGTGCTTTACTTTATCTTACTTTTGTTTTTTTTTTTTAAGATTTTTTTTTTTATTTAAGAGAGAGAGAACATGCGTGCAAACACAAGCGGGG
>NW_027861134.1:0-255 GCF_054177405.1 Leptonychotes weddellii
AAAATGGTTAAGATCTATTTAATTTCAATTTTTCTTTAAAGTCTCAGGGTTGTGAGATCAAGCCCTGTGTCAGGCTCTGCACTGGGTGTGGAGCCTGCTTAAGATTCTCTCTCTTGAATGTTGAAAAAGAAAAGCAAAGCTGGCGGCATCACAATTCCGGACTTGCAGCTCTATTACAAAGCTGTCATCATCAAGACAGCATGGTACTGGCACAAAAACAGACACATAGATCAATGGAACAGAATAGAGAGCCCA
>NW_027861135.1:0-255 GCF_054177405.1 Leptonychotes weddellii
TGGTGCGCTTGGTCTTGATGGTGGCGATGGCCGCGTTGACATCTTTCGGGACCACATCCCCCCTGTACAACATGCAGCAGGCCATGTACTTGCCATGCCGAGGGTCACACTTGACCATCTGGTTGGCCGGCTCGAAGCAGGCATTGGTGATCTCGGCCACGGACAACTGCTCGTGGTAGGCCTTCTCGGCAGAGATGACCGGGGCGTACGTGGCCAGGGGAAAGTGGATGCGGGGGTACGGGACCAGGTTGGTCT
>NW_027861136.1:0-255 GCF_054177405.1 Leptonychotes weddellii
GGGGGTGGCTAGGTGATAGACATTGGGGAGGGTATGTGCTCTGGTGAGTGCTGTGAGTTGTGTAAGACTGATGAATCACAGACCTGTACCTCTGAAACAAATAATACATTATCTGTTAAAAAGAAGAAGAAGAAGAAAGTAGTAGGAAGGGAAAAATGAAGGGTGGGAAATTGGAGGGGGGATGAACCATGAGAGATTATGGACTCTGAAAAACAAACCGGAGGTTTTAGAGGGGAGGGGGGTGGGGGGATGGGT
>NW_027861137.1:0-255 GCF_054177405.1 Leptonychotes weddellii
GGCAGAGGAGTAGGAGACCTGGATTTCATCTGGTCTCAGGAATTCAGCTGGATACGGATCAAACCATTCTGAACACCTACAAACTCAACAGGAGATCGAAGAAAAGAACAACAACAACTCTCTGAACAGAAAAGCGACCACTTTCTGGAAGGTAGGACGTGCGGAGAAGTGAATCTGAGGTGATATTCGGGAGGATAGACGGCGGGGGAGGGGGCCTCCGGCAGCCACTTCTGGCAAGTGATAGAGCCGCGGAGC
>NW_027861138.1:0-255 GCF_054177405.1 Leptonychotes weddellii
CACTGCTCTTGATCAGTGCTATTGTTGTATTTTGTCTCTTTGGAAAATGTAAAGCAGTTACAAAATGAGAGACTGCAAGGAGTCAAGCAATCTTATCAAATGGGGTAGAATTTCTTTAATTTAAAGACAACTCACTTCCCACAATTGGTGTCTTCTCTAGTTGTGTAAACCGGTTTCCTATTCACATGCAGAGCTCTGAGCCCAGAAAGGAATTAGAAATTTCTTTTGAAAGGAGAATTTGGTAGAGGGAGGAAG
>NW_027861139.1:0-255 GCF_054177405.1 Leptonychotes weddellii
AGCCCAGCCGAGAGCCCCGGGCCCCGCGCTGCTGGCCGAGGGTTTAATGAGCACGAGGCCCAGACGCTTGGTTTCATGGCTCACCTGACTTCCCAGGGCCGGGCGCAGCCAGCCAGCTCCCCTCCCCATACCGCCAGCCCCGTGAAGCTACGGTGAGTGCCTAGGCCCAAGGAGGGGACTGGTGGCCACTGTGGGTCACAGACAGAGGAGCCCCACAAGAGGGACAAGGCGCCCGTGGACACCCGCCACAGACCT
>NW_027861140.1:0-255 GCF_054177405.1 Leptonychotes weddellii
CAACAAGGTAAAATTTACAATATCATCATCTAATAAAAAAAGACCCGGCAGGGGTGCCTGGGTGGCTCAGTCAGTTGAGCATCTGCTTCCCCTGGGGTAGTGATCCCAGAGCCCCCCATCAGGCTCCCTGCTCAGCAGGGAGTCTGCTTCTCCCTCTCCCTCTGCCCCTCCCCCCACTCATGCTCTCTATTTCTCATGCATGAACACACTCTTGCTCTCTCTCAAATAAATAAATAAAATCTTTAAAAAAAAGAA
>NW_027861141.1:0-255 GCF_054177405.1 Leptonychotes weddellii
TTCTTTTTTATGGCTGAGTAATATTCCATTATATATATTACTCAGCCATAATAAAGAATGAAATCTTGCCATTTGCAACGATATGCATGGAACTAGAGTATATTATGCTAAGCAAAATAAGTCAGTCAGACAAAGACAAATACCATATGATTTCACTTATATGTGGAATTTAAGAAACAAAACAAATGAACATGGGGGGAAAAAAAGACAGAGGCAAGCCATAAAACAGACTCTTAACCTCAGAGAACAAACTGA
>NW_027861142.1:0-1908 GCF_054177405.1 Leptonychotes weddellii
TGATATGAGGAATTCTTAATCTCAGGAAACAAACTGAGGGTTGCTGGAGTGGGGGGTGCTGGAGTGAGGGGTGCTGGAGTGCTGGAGTGTGATAGACATTGGGGAGGGTATGTGCTATGGTGAATGCTGTGAATTGTGCAAGACTGTTGAATCACAGATCTGTACCTCTGAAACAAATAATGCAATATATGTTAAGAAAAAAAAAAAAGAAAATAGCAGGAGGGGAAGAATGAAGGGAGGGAAACCGGAGGGGGAGACAAACCATGAGAGATGATGGACTCTGAAAAACAAACTGAGGGTTCTAGAGGGGAGAGGAGGTGGGGGGATGGGTTAGCCTGGTGATGGGTATTAAAGAGGGCACTTACTGAATGGAGCACTGGGTGTTATACGCAAACAATGAATCATGGAACACTACATTAAAAACTAATGATGTAATGTATGGTGATTAACATAACAATAAAAAATTTAAAAAAAAAAAGAAGAAGAAGGGGGAACTAGATGCCAGTTAGTAGCCCACAGCTCTGATTCATGGCAGGGAGAAAGTTCTACACTGCCCTCTTCAGGCCAAGCTACGAAGAGCAGAAAACCAACATCCAGGGGGCTTGGAACAGCGTGCCATAGGAGAGCTTGTACCACAGGAAAATCGTCATCATTAAATAAAATGCAATAAAAACCACAAGTCACTTCTCGGGCCTGTGCACATGAATGTCTTGGAAACTGTATATCTTCCAGCATAATTACATAATTCCGTCCCCTCTGTGCACACACAGCGGACCCATGTAGCATCTGAGCATTTACTGGGGTTCAACTACATAGAGGACCCTGCTTTAGATGCTTTACATGCATCATTTCATTTAGTTCCCAAAAGAGCACTGTAAATCAGGAAGTTAATCTTTTCTATCCAAATAAAGAAATTGACACTTGGATTAAGAAACCGGCTCAAATTCACACATATTTAGCGGCACCATCCAGATTGAAATCCCAAACTATTGAATTCCAAAATCCATATTTTGCCCCCTGAGCGGCACTGCATTGCTTACAAATGGGAGCAAACACTGCAGTTTCTTTATAGGTATCTTTATTGTAGAACTACCCAAAGGTTACTTAGAAACCATTTGAGGCTGCCTAAGCTCTCTCTGGTGGATCATCCTAAGAGGTTTCTCATTGTTGCACAGACTTCAGCAGTGTTGGGAGGTCTGGGGCCCCTGAAGGACCATAATCAAGTAGTGCTTCTGTAAACAATTTATCACTTGAACACTGCCATGACGAGAATTATATGCAGTCTTAGAACTTCAAATTTTGCCTCTATTCCTTCACTCTCTTATGTCTTGGAAGCAAGAGTTCCTTTTTTCCCCCTGTAAATTAAAAAAAAAAAAAATTCTTTTTTTTTTTTAAGATTTTATTTATTTATTTGAGAGAGAGAGAGCATGAGAGAGGGGAGGTCAGAGGGAGAAGCAGACTCCCCGCCGAGCAGGGAGCCCGATGCGGGACTTGATCCTGGGACTCCAGGATCATGACCTGAGCCGAAGGCAATCGCCCAACCAACTGAGCCACCCAGGTGCCCCTAAAAAAAAAACATTCTTTAGCTTTTGATATTAAAAAAAAAATGCAAGGCTTGGGGTACCTGGATGGCTCAGTCGGTTAAGCGTCTGCCTTCGGCTCAGGTCATGCATGATCCCAGGGTCCTGGGATCCTGTCAGGCTCCCTGCTCAGCAGGGAGTCTGCTTCACCCTCTCCCACTGTTCCTCCTCACCACTCGTGCTCTCTCTCTCAAATAAATAAATAAAATACTTTAAAAAAAATGCAAAGCTATATAGTCATTTATTTGCTTGAGTAAATCATTCCATATGATTGGAATGGTTTACACAAGAAAAGGGTTAATTAATGTCATGTTTAGACTTTTTTTTT
>NW_027861143.1:0-255 GCF_054177405.1 Leptonychotes weddellii
AATAAATAAAATAAAATCTTTAAAAAAAAAAAAAAGAAATAAACATTGCTTCTTGCTATTTCTGCAGTAGTACAGATGTTATATAATAGTATATCATCACTAAAAGATACAGCTTCTAATTAGTCAGCTCTTTTATTATTAAAACAAATATGCTCTTAAAAAATACATTCTCTGCACAATGCTTCGTAAAAAAATGTTTTGTGGCAGTATGAGTCATTTTTTTTGCTATGTGTTAGGCAACTAAATGGTGATAAG
>NW_027861144.1:0-255 GCF_054177405.1 Leptonychotes weddellii
AGGCAGAGGGAGAAGAGAGGGAGGGTTGTTTTTTCTAACATGCTTCATCGTTCTCACTTCCATATTCCTATTAAGACTATTCTTTTAAAATCTTAACTACAACTTCTACTATTCCTTTATTCTCTAAATCCAAAACCTACTTCTGATTTTCCTTTCCTTCAGTGCCAGCCAGAATGCCAAAGGCAGCCATATCATTTGCCACATGCACCTTCCAAGGGCACCAAAACATAGGTCACACTACTGTGTCTGCATTGA
>NW_027861145.1:0-255 GCF_054177405.1 Leptonychotes weddellii
TGGGTGTGGCTGTGTGCCAATAAAACTTTATTTATAAAAACAGGTGCAGGGCTGTGGGTCATCGTTGGCTGACGCCTGCCTCAGAGCAACGAGGGAAGGCGCCTGGCCCCGGGCGAGACACTAGAACAGGGCCCCCGACCCCGGACGACCCGGCAGCTGGGACTCCGGTGGACGAGATGCGCTCTGTCCCATTTGATCCGCCCTGTGCTGGATGGAAGCAGCACAATCTCCTCGTCTCCCCTGCCTGGGGCGTCG
>NW_027861146.1:0-255 GCF_054177405.1 Leptonychotes weddellii
GCGAGCTCGCCCACACACTTTTATACAACCCCTCCCCTGTCAGCTGTCTGTGAGGGCGACGCCGTCATTTCTCTACAGCCGTCATGGGAACGTGCTACTTTGTCTGTTGGTCTTGCTGAAATGTTCTAGTGTTTGTTGACTGTGCTGCCTCCGAGGGAAACAAACCAAAGCTACAGTCATCATCAACAGGGACAGGGGGTCCGCGCTCTGACTCCAGCAGCACCAGGTGTAGGCCCCACAGGCCTGCTGCCTCAG
>NW_027861147.1:0-255 GCF_054177405.1 Leptonychotes weddellii
AACCCTTAGTTATAAGCATCAGATATCTTCCCCCAGTGTTGCTTTATGGCATCTTTTTTTTTTTTTTTTTTTTTTTAAGATTTTATTTATTTATTTGAGAGAGAGAGAATGAGAGACAGAGAGCACGAGAGGGAAGAGGGTCAGAGGGAGAAGCAGACCCCTTGCTGAGCAGAGAGCCCAATGCGGGACTCGATCCCGGGACTCCAGGATCATGACCTGAGTCGAAGGCAGTCGTTTAACCAACTGAGCCACCCA
>NW_027861148.1:0-255 GCF_054177405.1 Leptonychotes weddellii
TTTTTTTTTAAAGATTTTATTTATTTATTTGAGAGAGAGGATGAGAGGAGAGAGAGAGCACATGAGAGGGGGGAGGGTCAGAGGGAGAAGCAGACTCCCTGCTGAGCAGGGAGCCCGATGCGGGACTCGATCCCGGGACTCCAGGATCATGACCTGAGCCGAAGGCAGTCGCTTAACCAACTGAGCCACCCAGGCGCCCGGGCTTTACCATTCTTACCCACTCTTCTATGACCAGTGCATAGTGGAATGAGCTAA
>NW_027861149.1:0-255 GCF_054177405.1 Leptonychotes weddellii
GGGGGCGGGGCTTGACGAGGGCGGTGGGGCGGGGCTTGGGGCGGGCCGTGGGGCGTGGCCGGCGCGCGGGGCGGGGCTTGGCGGGGCCGGCTGGGGGCGGGGCCCGCGAGGCTCCGCTTGCGGACTCCAGTGCCCCCGGCGCTCGCGCGGTTTCCTTTCTTCTCGGAAGCGGCCGTTCTGCAGTCGCGGAGCAAGGCGGCCGCCGGGCCTCTCGGGACCGCGGGCGTGCTGGGCTTCGCTGGGCCCGGAAGGAAG
>NW_027861150.1:0-255 GCF_054177405.1 Leptonychotes weddellii
GGCGGAGGAGTAGGAGACCTGGATTTCGTCTCCTCTCAGGAATTCAGCTGGATAGGGATCAAACCATTCTGAACACCTACAAACTCAACAGGAGATCGAAGAAAAGAATAGCAACAACTCTCTGAACAGAAAAGCGACCACTTTCTGGAAGGTAGGACGTGCGGAGAAGTGAATCCGAGGCGATATTCGGGAGGATAGATGGCGGGGGAGGGGCCTCCGTCGGCCGCTTCTGGCAAGTGATAGAACCACGGAGCA
>NW_027861151.1:0-255 GCF_054177405.1 Leptonychotes weddellii
CTGATGTTGCTTTATTGCCACTTGATGGGGCTGCCGGAAATGACTCTTCCCACCTGAGGGAGAGGAGGTCCTTCTGCTCCTGCACAACCAAGACCTCTAATCTCCTATTTACCACCTATTTACACCCATTGCTCTTATTTCCACAGCCCACCCCCTTGCCAGGACAGCTGGGTAGGGAGAGCTCTCCCAGCCTCAAGCCCGCTTTGTGCCAGGACCAGCTCTCCCTCGGACCCCAGTAGTCAGAGGCACCAATCC
>NW_027861152.1:0-1908 GCF_054177405.1 Leptonychotes weddellii
GCTTACTGGGCACCCTCCTATAGGTAACTGCTGCCATCGCTGAACAGCGTGAGTTCTGGATTCTTTATGGCTTGATCCCGCAGATCTGGACAGCACTCATAGACTTCATCAGTCACCTTGGAGCAGTCATGGTCTGGTTCCCCCTCTTCCGTGGGGAGAAAGGTTGCTGGATTTAATGTCCTTACTGTTTTGAGGGTGACCCACGGGTTTTTGCAGAGGAACCCTTGGTATCGTGCTACCTGAGAGTTAGGAAGGAAGTGGTGTCCCTGTGTGTTCATGAAGGACACAACTGCATGAGGGACCTTGACATTAAGTTCTTGCCCCAGGGTAAGTTTGTCTGCCTCCTTGGTAGGACTGTGGCTGCTAGTGCCCTGAGGCATGGTGGCCATCCCGCTACCATGGGGTCCAGCTTCTTTGACAGGTAAGCAACTGGCCATTGCCAGGGTCCAACAGTCTGGGTGAGTACCCCGAGTGCTATTTTTTCCTTTTTATGCACAAAGAGATTGAAGGGTTTTTCTATATCTGGTAGGCTGAGGGCTGGAGCCCACCCCAGGGCAGTCTTTATCTCTGTGAAAGTGGCTTCTGCTTCCTCAGTCCAGGCAGGGGGTTCTCGATCTGGTCCCCCTAAGATCATAAAGGGGTCTCAGCTATTGCTGAGAACCCAGGGATCCAGTTGTGGCAGAATCCTGCAGCCCCCAGGAATTCTTGTAGGCCCATTTTTGTCTGGGGCTGTGGCAGGGAGATGATGACCCTTTTCCTCTCCAGCCCTAGTTCTCTTTTCCCTTGGGTGAGGAGAAAACCAAGGTATCAGACCTGTTGTCGGCAGATTTGTGCCTTCTTCCATGAGGCTCGGTATCCCAAGTCTGACAGGAGCTGTAGGGCCTTGGTGCCTTTTGTGCAATCTTCTTGTGTGTCACTGGCAAGGAGGAGGTCATCCACATACTGGAGGAGGGTGCATCATGTGGCCTCTCTTGGGAAGCTGGCGAGGTCCGCGGCCAGCGCTTCCCCAAAGAGGGTTGGTGAATCTTTAAACCCCTGCGAGAGGCGCAGCCAAGTCAGTTGCATCTGGCGCCCTGTATCAGGTTCAGTCCATTCGAAGGCAAACAGTGGCTGGCTCTGGGGAGCTAAGCAGAGGCAGAAGAAGGCATCCTTCAAATCTAGGCAAGTGAACCATCTGGCCAACCCTGGGATTTGGCCGAGGAGGGTGTATGGATTCGGGACCACTAGGTGCAGAGAGATGGTCACCTTGTTGATGGCCCGCAGGTCTTGAACTAGTCAGCATCCCCCTCCTGGCTTCTTGACTGGCAGGAGTGGGGTATTCCAGGCCAACTGGCACTTGACTAGAATACCTGCTTCTTTGAGTTTGGTCAGATATTCTTGGATGCTGATCTTAGCTTCTTGTGGAAGGGGGTATTGCCTTTGCCTCTGAGGTTGGGCTCCTGGGATCAATTCAACAATGATAGGGGCCTGATTCCGGGCTTGTCCAGGTGGGTTGTTTTCAGCCCATACTGAAAGGAAGGTGAGTCTGAACTCTGGCAGGCCACTCAGTTGGGCCTGGGCACAGAATAGCCTCCATTCTTCTTCCCTTGGTGTGGTAATTGCTAGTATTAGAGTCCCCGTCTCCTCTTGCCTTGGGTTCAGTTGGAGAATAGTGTGTTCAGTCGGCTCAAAGGTTATCTGAGTCCTAAGCTTGGAGAGCATGTGTCAGCCCAGGAGAGGGATGGGGCAATCAGGCAGATAAAGGAATTCATGTCAGACCTTGTGGCCCCCGAGTTCACATTGGCGAGCCTGGCAAAAGGGCTGTTGTATCGCCCGTCTCCCGGTGACCCCAAGGATGGTCGCAGTCCTTTTGCTGAAAGGGGCCACCGGGGAGGTGACAAGAGAGTGCTTGGCCCCAGTATCAAACAT
>NW_027861153.1:0-255 GCF_054177405.1 Leptonychotes weddellii
GAATTTGGAACTTGGTTTCTCTTACACGTGGGTGGAGATCCCTCTCTCTCCTACACACACACACACACACACACACATGAATTTCCACAGAAAATGACATTAACACTGAGTCTGAAAAAATAAGAGACAGGCAAAAAAAAAAAGATGACATTTTGGCATGTTTACATTTTCATATAAAGTAGGTGAGAGAGGAAGAGAGAGAGTATGGAAGAGTATGAAAATTTAGGGGATACATATATACTGGAATAGTTGAAA
>NW_027861154.1:0-255 GCF_054177405.1 Leptonychotes weddellii
GTCAGTGAGATGGACCACTGGGACCTTGCTGGGTGAGGAGGAAGCCAGGCCGGGAGGGGAGTGAGGACCTGAGGGCAGTGAAAGGATTAGGGGGTCTTGCCTGGGCAGAGCTGTGGGAGTCGGCGCTACAGGGAGCGAGCTGGACGGACGGGAGGTGGAGGTCGTGGCCAGACAGGGTTGCACCCGGAAGTGCCCCGGGAGCCGTGCAGTTCCTGCAAGGTCTAGGGGACCATGGAAGTGAGGGGCTGGGGAAGG
>NW_027861155.1:0-255 GCF_054177405.1 Leptonychotes weddellii
CCTGAGGATAAGCGGCCAGTCTCAGAGTTATCACTGAACTTAAATATAATAACAAAAATACCGGCAAAAACCTGGCTTATAAAATTCATACTTCCTCATGTTTCTTAAAAAGACATCTTTGAGGGCAAGAGTTATTTAGAAATATTCCAGCAAAGACAGCTACTCATTATTTCTTTTAATAAGTGAATAAATAATGACGAATAATGTTATGCGTATGATGAAAATATGGCTCTGTATTGCTTTTCAGATGTTCTA
>NW_027861156.1:0-255 GCF_054177405.1 Leptonychotes weddellii
CCAGAGTCTTGGCAGTTTGTGATGTGGCCTCATCAAACTTGCCTTTGCTGTGCCTTGTAGACACCCTGAAACACTAGTTTACTGTACATTCTATCCAGCAAGTTAGTCACTCGGCCCACGTGTGCTCAGCACTTACTGTACGCCTTGCCGCACACCACACAGGTTTAATTGAGCCGCAGTTATATTAACCAAAATGCCATAGAAAGTTCTAGTGTCCTAGGAAAGACTCAGAGTGTCTCCAATGCACATGTGCCC
>NW_027861157.1:0-255 GCF_054177405.1 Leptonychotes weddellii
TAGAACTAATGATGTAATGTATGGGGATTAACATAAGAATAAAAAAAAAAAAAAAGAACTAGAAAGAGAAAAGGAATACTATATATGTCAACCTGAGATGTGCCACATACATTCTTGTGTGGTTCTTAAAAGGTGCTGAATGTGAGGATAGTAAGCAAAAATGAGATAAATATTATACATTAAATTTATTTAACTTATAGTATATGATATAATTTTAAATGATTATAATTTTCTCAAAGAAGACATTTGAAATAT
>NW_027861158.1:0-255 GCF_054177405.1 Leptonychotes weddellii
TTGTGCTCCAGAGCCATTATTTTAGAAAGGTAGTTCTTAGGAGTGCCAGGGACTCTGAGAGAATAATGAATTAAAGGGCCTTCTTTTCAGAATGGAAACTTGGAATAGAAAAACCCATTAGTATTCCACAAGGCTCAAATACTGAGAACTGCATTTCTTATTCATGCAGCTGGTTTGCATTAATAGAAAATTTTGCATAGACTTGTCTATACAAATTTCCTCCCTCTTAGTGTTCACTGCCCCCCTCCCCCTTAA
>NW_027861159.1:0-255 GCF_054177405.1 Leptonychotes weddellii
CCGCATTCTGGAAGTCCAGGGAGCCTGATTCTAGCCCCCTAGGGGCCCCCAAATCCAGAGCCATGGGGCTCCACCCCAGAGGTTGAAGCCTCTGTCAGCAAAGGGGGGGGGTGGTGTGGGACCCAACATGGGAAACTCACATGACCCTGAGCTGGGCTCCACTGAACTTGGGTGGGAGGAGGGCGCAGGGGGTTCCTGCTTACATGTCACGGTGGCACTCCCAGCCCCAGCACCTGGGGTGGAGGGCTGTCTTGG
>NW_027861160.1:0-255 GCF_054177405.1 Leptonychotes weddellii
GATACTGTAGGATTCCACGTGTATCAGGTACCTGGAGCCACTAAACTATTACAACGAAAGTAAACTGTGGTTGCTAAGGGCTGGGAGGGGGGCACTGGGGCGTGAGTGTTGAATGGGACGGAGCTTCAGCTGGGGTCGATGAAAAGGATTATGTGGGTGGTGGTGGTTGCTTGCCCAAGAACCACAGGTACTTAATGCTGCTGAATGGTCCATTTAAAAATAAGATGGTTGGGCGCCTGGGTGGCTCAGATGGTT
>NW_027861161.1:0-255 GCF_054177405.1 Leptonychotes weddellii
TGGCCTCTGAAAAACAAAGTGAGGGTTCTAGAGGGGAGGGGGGTGGGGGATGGGTTAGCCTGGTGGTGGGTATTGAGGAGGGCACATTCTGCATGGAGCACTGGGTGTTATGCACAAACAATGAATCATGGAACACTTCATCTAGAACTAATGATGTATGGGGATTAACATAAGAATAAAAAAAAAGAATAAGAAAAAAAAAAGATACAGAAGACAAAACCTGGTGACTACTATTTGGGAGCTCAGATCTGAGAT
>NW_027861162.1:0-255 GCF_054177405.1 Leptonychotes weddellii
ACACACACAAATGATTCAGCCAAAATACCAAAAACAAGCAAAACCAAGTTTCTCCGAAGGATTTCTTTTAGTTCCCTCTCAGACACCATATTAAAGTAAAGGCATAAGAACAGCCAGAGATCCAAACCACCAAAGGTCTCAGTTCAAACTCTCCCGCTCCAGGTGAGGTTTGTGGTCAAGCAGCCTGTTGGAAATGCAGACTCCCAGGCCCCACCCCAGACCAACTCAGTCAGAAGCTGCATTTTCACAGGATCC
>NW_027861163.1:0-1908 GCF_054177405.1 Leptonychotes weddellii
CCCAGGGTCCTGGGATGGAGTCCCACATTGGGCTCCCTGCTCGGCGGGAAGCCTGCTTCTCCCTCCCCCACTCCCCCTGCTTATGTTCCCTCTCTCACTGTGTCTCTCTCTGTCAAATAAATAAATAAAATCTTTAAAAAAAAAAAAAAGAATTCCTCTTATCAGTGAGGTCATATGATACATGTCTTTCTCTGATTGACTTATTTCACTCAGCATAATACCCTCCAGTTCCATCCATGTCATTGCAAATGGCAGGATTTCATTCCTTTTGATGGCTGCATAATATTCCGTTGTATATATATACCACATCTTCTTCATCCATTCATCTGTTGATGGACATCTTGGCTCTTTCCATAGTTTGGCTATTGTGGATATTGCTCCTATAAACATCAAGGTGCACGTACCCCTTCGGATTCCTACATTTGTATCTTTGGGGTAAATACCCAGTAGTGCAATTGCTGGGTCGTATGGTAGCTCTATTTTCAACTTTTTGAGGAACCTCCATACTGTTTTCCAGAGTGGCTGCACCAGCTTGCATTCCCACCAATAGGAGGTTACTGTATTTTTAAAACTTAATTAGAGAAAGCCTCCCTGACTGCATGAGATCTGAGCAGACCTGAAGAAAGGGGGTAGTAAACCATATAGATAATATCGGAGATAAGACTGTTCTAGGCAGAGGGAACAGTATCTACACATCATTGCAATGAACACATATTATTTTTATAATCAGGAAAAAAATCAATAAAGCTATTGTAATTGTGAAAACGCATAAAAATATTTAAAAGCCCCATTCCAAGGGCTAGGAAGAAGAATCTGATTTTGTAAATTCCTAAGACTCTATTCAGCCTCTATTTAGGCCTGGATTGAAAACTCCACCCCTTCCCCAGCCCAGTCCCCAGCCCAGTCCCCATCCTCCATCAAACAGCTGTCCAGGAGAAAAACATTCAATAACGTGAAGATGGTGAGGTGAGGTGAAAGATAAAAGGTGAGGGCGCCTGGGTGGCTCAGTCATTGAGCTTCTGCCTTCGGCTCAGGTCATGATCCCCGCTTCCTGGGAATGAGTCCCACATCAGGCTCCCTGCTCAGCGGGAAGCCTGCTTCTCCCTCTCCCACTCCCCCTGCTTGTGTTCTTGCTCTTGCTATCTCTCTCTCTGTCAAATAAATAAAATATATCTTTAAAAAAAAAAACAAAAGGTAAAAGGTGAGATGAAAGGTGAGGTGAGACGGGTGAGATGTGAGGTGAGAGGTGATGGGTGAGGTGAGGCATGAGATGAGAGGTGAGGTGAGATAAGAGGGGAGGGGTGAGGTAAGGAGTGTGAGATGAGAGTTAAGGGTGAGGTGAGGGGGGAGGTGAGAGGTAAAGGGTGAGGTGAGAGGTGAGGTGAGGGGTGAATGAGAGGTGAAGACAGAGGTAAAGGGTAAGGTGAGGGGTGAGGTGAAGGGTGAGGTGAGGTGAGAGGTAAAGGGTGAGGGCTGAGGTATGAGGTGAGGGCTGAGGTAAAGGGTGAGGTGAGGGGGGAGGTGAGAGGTGAGGGGTGAGGGGCGAGGTGAAGAGGGAGGTAAGATAAGTGGTAAGGGGTGAAAAAAAATGATGTACTGTATGGTGACTAACATAACATAATAAAATTAAATTAAAAAAAAAAGAGGTGAAGGGTGAGGTGAGGGGTGATGGGTGAGGTGAGAGGTGGGTGAGGGGAAAGGTGGGTGAGGGAAGGGGTTAGGGGTGAGATCGAGCAGTCCTGAGGCAGAGAGATCCTAGCTGGTGTCACAAGCCAGGTGCAGGGCTGTGACTCCTCTCCTGGCCACCAGGCACTGACCTGCCCCCTTCCTGTCCCCATTCAGATCTGGCCTCTGATGGTCTGCAGAAGCCCTTGCATCCCGCCTGTCACCTGAGCCCACCTGTCCCCA
>NW_027861164.1:0-255 GCF_054177405.1 Leptonychotes weddellii
GTGCAAAGGAAGAAACTGCAACAGCCAACATTTACTGACACCTGCCAGGCACTCACCCAGGTACTTTTCCAAGCTTTGCTCATTTATCCACTCGGGGAGGTAATTACAGGTCCATTTTGCAGATATAAAACTGAGGCCCAGAGCAGCTCTGTGACTTGCCTTAGGTCATACAGCAAAGCAGCAGCCCATCTAGGCTGGGTGCTCAGGCTGCCAGACTTCCCCATTCGGTGATGACAAAGGTGAGACATGCTGTGC
>NW_027861165.1:0-255 GCF_054177405.1 Leptonychotes weddellii
TGATTCTGTAAGTCCCTCTATAGTTACCCACAGAAGTTACTACATTTATAAATACCAAAGATGTAACAATTCTCAAATTTTCTAGATTACTCCAATAAAATATTTTAAGTTTTCCTATGATTTGACTATCTGTATTGTCTCTGTAACAAAGCTCGGGGTCGGCATTATAGATACATAAACATAACAGTCAAAAAAAAAAATCCACTTTCCTGAACTTTATTAAAGAAAAAGCAATGATGGTAAATCTCGAGAACA
>NW_027861166.1:0-255 GCF_054177405.1 Leptonychotes weddellii
GGAACTATAAATTAGAAGTCTCTAAGAGCAGATTTCCGAAAAGATCTAAGGTAGGCACTAGAAAATTTCAGGGAACAAGTTGGTATTCTCAGTAGTTTGCAAGAAGACATGGCCTGAATGGAACAGGATAGAAAGATGTGAGAACAAGCTGGAAAAAAAAAAAAAAACTAAAAAGACATTCTAGATGAAAAAGGATAAAAATATATAGCGAGCACATTTAAAATGAAGCAACATAATTAAAGTCATACTGGAGAA
>NW_027861167.1:0-255 GCF_054177405.1 Leptonychotes weddellii
TAGGAAAAATACACAGAGAGAAGGGGAAAAATATATAAAGTCTTAGGTAAGTGTCAGCAGGAGAAAGCTTGTTGGAAATCTGTAGCAGCCCTTGATTTAACTCTTGTATTTCGGCTGTGTGTAAGAACCCTTGATACTCAGTGAAATGTGCTGCTTGTACTTTGCCGAGGGGTGGGGCTGACAGAATCACATGGGTGGCTAGGCTGAGGGGTGGAGCTGGCGGAATCACGTGGACCGCTAGGCTGAGGGATGGAG
>NW_027861168.1:0-255 GCF_054177405.1 Leptonychotes weddellii
ATCAGTAGCTAAATAACCATCTTCAAAACAAGTGATTGTCTTACTCATCTGTTTTTCTTACATTTTTCTTCTCACATCATTATTTTCCAACTTTCCATTTCATCCTATTATTTTTTATAATAAAAAAATGATTATAGCTTTCCATGAACACCATTTAAAACCTCACAATCCCCCTCATTAAGAGAAGCTTTCAATGGGGGAAAAAAACATAAGGATTGAGCCAGTTTTGCCACTGTTTGAATGAATCCTTTTTAA
>NW_027861169.1:0-255 GCF_054177405.1 Leptonychotes weddellii
TTAGGCTGAAGTTTTTCTCAATATGTCAAGCAGATACTGTCACACAAGTGCAAAAGTTCCAGAGATTTATCAGTAGACTTAAACATATAAATTATGAGTAATTAGATGTTTAAAATAGTCTAAAATAAAAATTTTAAAAGCCCCTAAGATTTAGGATTGAGAATTAGGAATATCTGAGTTCAGTGATCAATACATCTACCGAAGTATCTATATATAATGCCTTCATTATGCCTTCACCAGCTACACCCCCTCTCT
>NW_027861170.1:0-255 GCF_054177405.1 Leptonychotes weddellii
TAACTGGGCTCTGCCCCAAGGCCTGAGTTCCCTGCTATGTATATTAACATTTCATGTTGTAATGTGGGGATACTGTGTTTCCTTTGGATGAACCATAAGATTAGACATATTCTTTTTTTAAAATTTTATTTTATTATGTTATGTTAATGACCATACATTACATCATTAGTTTTTGATGTAGTGTTCCATGATTGTTTGCATATAACACCTAGTGCTCCATTCAATACGTGCCCTCCTTTATACCCATCACCAGGC
>NW_027861171.1:0-255 GCF_054177405.1 Leptonychotes weddellii
AAAGGTATGAAGGTTTTATTTCTCTCTTGTCAAGGGGAATCACGTGCCCTTTTTAGAAAGATTCCATGTCTCTTGAATGCAGGTGGCAGCACGTCAAAATGTTGACCGGGCTTGGTCCCTGGTATCCAGATAAGTCAACACTTTGGGGTGTTCAAACACATTTCCATTTCCTTGGGATTGCTGGCACTATTTTTTTTTTATTCTTATGTTAATCCCCATACATTACATCATTAGTTTTAGATGTAGTGTTCCATG
>NW_027861172.1:0-255 GCF_054177405.1 Leptonychotes weddellii
AATGAACTGGGGGTCTCAGGTGGGGGGGGGGGGGGCGAGGGTAACAGGGTGATGGGTATTAAGGAGGGCACATGTTGTGATGAACACTGGGTGTTATACACAACTGATGAATCACTGAACACTACATCAAAAACTAATGATGTATTATACAGCGGCTAACTGAACATAATTAAAAAAACAACACAAGAAACTACAAGTGTTGGTGAGGATGTGGAGAAAAAGGAACCCTCCTGCACTACTGATAGGAATGCAAAC
>NW_027861173.1:0-255 GCF_054177405.1 Leptonychotes weddellii
AGAAGAGAAAGTGCATTTTTGAAGATCGAGAGCAGGTAAGGCAGGGTTAAAAGACATGGGTTTGAATCCTATCTTCTCTCCAGTCAACAGGCTTGAAAAGCCTCTGTTCTCTGGGGGCCCTTTTCCCAGACTTTACTGTGAGGGGTTAGATGAGTTGCAGCTCAAGCTTCCTCCCACAGGCAGCAGTCAGGGAGTCTCAGTTCCTGAGGCTGAAACACCAAGACTTCCCCTGGTGTCTTGAAATAGAAGGTCCCT
>NW_027861174.1:0-1908 GCF_054177405.1 Leptonychotes weddellii
TATTTATTTGCGAGAGAGAGAATGAGAGCATGAGAGGGAGGAGGGTCAGAGGGAGAAGCAGACTCCCTGCTGAGCAGGGAGCCTGATGTGGGACTCGATCCCGGGACTCCAGGATCATGACCTGAGCCGAAGGCAGTCCCTTAACCAACTGAGCCACCCGGGCGCCCCTAAAAAGTGTTTTTAAAAATAATCCTTCTCACACAAGTTTCTGGCACATTTGGATGAATGCCAACTCGTCCAATTCTAGGTGGATAAGGACTGGAATTCCATCTCTCCTGCCGCAATCTTGCTGCAAGGTTCCCAGCTCTGACACAAGCCAAAGGTAATGGTACAGACCCTTGCATAGTCCTAGTTCACAGGGAGGCCCTGAGTGCCTAGATGAATCCTGTCAGAAGAAACCAGGCAATGCACCAAATGTCATAAATACTCTCTGCGGCTTTCTCTTGAACAGTCAACCTAGAAGGCAAAATGAACAGATAATGTTAATAATAATGCATCTTGTTTGTCAAAGCACTTTCCTGTGCCAAGTTCCATGTATTTCCTTTCCAAATGGTGGCCCTGTGCAGTGATCTCTTCCTCACTAAGAGTTTAGGTAGAACCAAGGTGAGTAGGGGGTCAGGTGGTCATGGAGTTTGAGAGTTGTGGTTTTCTAAAAATATGTTGAGTAGCTTTTTTTTTTTTTTTAAAGATTCATTTATTTATTTTAGAGAGAGAGAGCGCATGTGAGAGCAAGCAGCAAGGTGGTGGGGGAGGGATAGGGAGAGGGAGAGAATCTCAAGCAGACTCCCTGCTGAGTGTGGAGCCTGATGTGGGGCTCGATCCCATGACCCTGAGATCATGACCTGAGCTGAAACCAAGAGTTGGATGCTTAACCAACTGAGCCCCCCAGGTGCCCCAACGTTGAGTCCTTTTGAATGAATCCTTGGAAGTCTAGGATTCAGGTTCACTTACATCATTTCTGGGGTGTTTGGGGCCTCACACAAGCCCTCCCCAAATAGTGTTTTCTCATGAAAGTTAATCTGGGGTCCCCAGGTATCAAAAACAAGTAGGGTCACCCAGACTAAGAGATGGCCTGGCTATGGGGTTGCCAGTCTTCCAGGGAAGCATCTTTAGAAGGTGGTGGAGGGAGGTGACCATCTTTGTAAGGGACTGAGATGTCTTTCTCTGGTCTGAGTGTGAAGCAGGGTATCAGGACAATCCATCCTTTATTTACAGGTGAAGGAAACTAATGATTTATGGAGGATGGAAGCTCCAGGGGAGAACAGGAATATTTGCATGGAGCTTTTGGAGAGGAAAAAAAAAACCTGGGCTCCAGTAACATTTGCTGGAGATGCAGTTACTGAACTGGCATGGCTCTGAGTCATGCCCAGTGACAGGGTAGGGTCCTGGGACAAAATCATGCTGAAGAAAGAAAGAGACTTGACCAAATCAGGTGGTAGGAGGGTTGATGCGAGAGGCCAAGCAGGCTCTGGAATGCACCTGGTGAGTCCCAGGACTTACCCTGGGAGGTGAGAGAGAGAGCTGGGTATCGAATTTCCTGCTAATGCCTATTTGGGGGGAGACAGGTCCATATTCTCATCCCCAACAGAGACGCAGGACAGGGACACCTCTACACTTGTATAGTACCTGCAATGTACATAGCGATTTGGAATCCATGTTTCCTCTAAGTCTCGCAAAAATTTATGGATGCTGGCAGAGCGGGTTTTTCATATGGTTCTCATTTTCCAGATCAGAAAACTGATCAAGGTCACCCAGGGAGAAAGCAGTGTGCCACCACTCACGATGGCTGACACTTACTGAACCCTTACTAGGTGCCAGGCATTGCTGCAAAGGTTTTACTTGTGTTCGTATGATTATTTCCCGTGTTTGATGGGGCAGGGACAGCAGCACCGAGCTTCACGTTGCACA
>NW_027861175.1:0-255 GCF_054177405.1 Leptonychotes weddellii
TTTAGATGTTATTGGATGCCTTGCCAAAAGTATTACTTTATTGAAAATGATGATACTTAGACCAATGCACATAACTTACCTCTACAAAAATATTAAAAATTAGAGGTATTTCATGGGGTAATGTTTTAAAGAACTGGTCATCTTTCCAGATACACTTCACCACTTACAAGATCTGGGCACCATATTGGTGTTTATTTACATAGTTAGTTGGAATCCCAAAGTGTCTTGGACGTGAGTATGCTCTAGTGTCAGGAA
>NW_027861176.1:0-255 GCF_054177405.1 Leptonychotes weddellii
TCAAAAACTAATGATGTAATGTATGGTGATTAACATAACAATAAAAAATTTTTTTTAAAATAAAAAAATAAATAGCTGGTGAGGTGGCAACAAGCAAATGTGCCTTCAATAACCAAATTACCAAAGTAAAACCTTGAGCTTAACAACCTCAGGGACATCCAACTGATGTAGCTCTTAAATTCAGCAGAGTGAAAACCTGAATGGCTATTGAATCAATCATGAAAGGTTGTGCTTTGGTAAGGGAAATCCAGAACT
>NW_027861177.1:0-255 GCF_054177405.1 Leptonychotes weddellii
GGGTGCTGTGACCTCCAGGCTGGGCTGAGGAAGAGAAGGGAGCAGCCTGTTCATGGACCATATGAACCGTGGCATTCAGGGAGATGACGTTTATGGAAAGCGACATTGATCCCTTGGCCCTAGAGAAAAAGCAGAGGGCATCCCGATCCCCGGGCCCAGGAGAGAACAAAAAGTGAGGGCTCCTGCCACCACCACCATGTGGGGCCCAGCACTAGGGTCTCCCCCTTGGCACAGGCCCAGGTTTGCAGAAGCTGG
>NW_027861178.1:0-255 GCF_054177405.1 Leptonychotes weddellii
TGGATCACTACATCAAAAACTAATGATGTACTGTATGGTGACTAACATAATATAATAAAAAAAAAAAAAAGAAAGAAAGAAAATACAATGCAAGCACAATTGGTCCCTTCTCTAAAGTGCCTTAGATACTACATGGCAGTCTATACGTGCACAGCACTATGGGCTTATATCATCACTTATATGGTTTCATTTAGCCTTCATAGAAATCATCAGAGAGAAGCCATGTTATTCAGGCCATACACAGATACAGACACA
>NW_027861179.1:0-255 GCF_054177405.1 Leptonychotes weddellii
AGAAAAAGGCTGGAATGGGTTGCCTTTTGAAGCAGCATGTGCCCCCAAGAGCAGGAACTCCAGTTATCTGCCTTGTCAGTACCTCCGCAGACTCACTGTATGGTCTCACCATATAAAATGAAACCAGATAAAATGGTGAGTTTTATGGTATATGAGTTTTACCTCAAAGAAGAAAGAGAAAGAAAGAAAGAGAGAAAGAAAGAAAGAAAGGAAGGAAGGAAGGAAGGAAGGAAGGAGAAAGAAGAAAAGAAAGAG
>NW_027861180.1:0-255 GCF_054177405.1 Leptonychotes weddellii
ACACTAAACAAATCAGAAGAGACCTGAAACCGGGGGAAAAGAAAGGGAAAGAAAGAAAAAAAAAGAAAGAAAAAGATAAAAACAAAAAAAACAGAATATTATCAAATATGATTAGGCTGATGCATAGATCAGTGCCACACACTAGATTTTGGGCATATGTTGGTCTGTTAGAAGAAAGTGCCTCCCAAATTTTTAAAGAGAGAAAAACATATATGTACAAAAATAAGGGTAAATACTATGAAGAGATGGAATATG
>NW_027861181.1:0-255 GCF_054177405.1 Leptonychotes weddellii
GCGCCTGGGTGGCTCAGTTGGTTAAGCGACTGCCTTCGGCTCAGGTCATGATCCTAGAGTCCCTGGATCGAGTCCCGCATCGGGCTCCCTGCTCAGCAGGGAGCCTGCTTCTCCCTCTGACCCTCCCCCCTCTCATGTGCTCTCTGTCTCTCTCATTCTCTCTGTCTCAAATAAATAAATAAAATCTTTAAAAAAAAAAGAAAATATGTGCATTTTGGTAAAATGTATATACATTTTTAGTAAAGAACATATATG
>NW_027861182.1:0-255 GCF_054177405.1 Leptonychotes weddellii
AAGGGCATATGCTCCCTTATGTTTATCAGAGCATTTAAATAATGCCAAAATAGGAAAGTAACATAAATGTCCAAAGGTAGATAATGGATAATGTGTGTGTATACACACACACACACACACACACACACACACATATGTAGTTTGTAAATACACACAAGATATATATCTATATATATCTGGCCATTTGAGACAATGTGGGTGTAACTAGCTGGTACCATGCTAAGTGAAATACATCAGATGAAGAAAACCAAATAC
>NW_027861183.1:0-255 GCF_054177405.1 Leptonychotes weddellii
GCTTAACCATCTGAGCCACCCAGGGGCCCTGTAAAATTTGTATACAATTTTTAAAAATTTTATTTATTTGAGAGAGAGAGAGCATGGGGAGGGGGAGGGGGAGAGGGAAAGGGAGATGGACAAGCAGACTCCATGCTGAGCATGGAGCCAGACACAGGGCTCAATCCCAGGATTGTGAGCCGAAGTCAGATGCTTAACCGACTGAGCTACACAGGTGCCCCTAAAATTTGTATACAATTCTTTTTTTTTTTTTTT
>NW_027861184.1:0-1907 GCF_054177405.1 Leptonychotes weddellii
AAAAAAAAAAAAGATAACAGAGCTGAGAAAAGAAGAGAAATTAGATCTAATGGGGACCTTTCTCCTACTCTTTTTCTCCACCTGAAAGTCTCTTCATTACCTATCCTACCTTCCTCCGTAGCCTCAAATACTCTTTTTTAATCTGTTCAAATACCTGTGATATTTGGTGTGAGGCTGTTTCTATCTAATGCCACTTCTATGCCTTAGGTCTTTATTTAAACCAGAAGACAGAAAGAGAAAATGGAGTTTCACAATTTATATTGCATTGTCAAAGATTCAGAAACACCTGGAACCAAGGTCCTAGACATTTTAAGTTCCTAATTTTATAATACCTTACATATTGGCAGTCAAACGAAGATGATTAATACTGGTGATAATTCCAATATTAACCATCATTCCATAAGTATATATCACTTATAATATTGGAGAGAAAATATAGAGAATTGAAAGCACTCATAAATTCCCTTGGAAGTTTCATGTAATTTTTTACCTTGATTGAAACATGATGCCACTTCAGAATGGCATTCAAATATTTATCTCTTGGATAAATACAGGTAATAAAATCTTCATAGTCTATACATACTGGTGATGGTGATGTCCATATCACGGTGAAAACAACATACCTGAGGTGGTTTCATGTAAGCCTATAATGAATGGCCACTGAGGTCCATAGGAAGGATAGAGTCCATCCCAACATTAAGGAAAAGTTAACCGGTTTGGGTGTGAGTGTGTACATGTACAAGCACACACCCATCCACTGAAAACTGCCGTGTCCCACATGTCCTCACTAGACTATTTTGTCTGGAAAATTACTGAAAGGGTAATACGTTCTCAGCAGAATATCCATGTTCTTGGCTCTGATCTTTAGATTAGCATATCCAGATATGTTTAGGCTCAGAGTAACTAAGTAGAATTAAACAAAATCAAAGAGAAGGAAGTATCATCCACGCTGGTTGCATAAGGAAAAGAATTTTGACCATGACCAGAAGACTGAATCCTCTTAACCCATCAGCAAGTCCATACAGAATGTCATATTATAACTATGGGAAATATGAAGTCAGAGCAAGGGGATTTGGTTGGATACTTCTCTTTGTGTGATTGTGACATGCCAAGGACAATCACAATTTAGATAATGCTGAAAATATGCTGACATATTTTTCAAGGATCCATGTTAGTTATCCCTTACGTTAAAAATAATGCTTTCTTCCACATAGCAGACACTGTCTATGCCCCGCTTATATCCTAGGATCTTAACTCTTTAGGAATCCTTCCTGACTTCCAATTACAAGTTTGTTGAAGACTTGTTGTGATGCTCTACCCCAGGTTTGGCAGGCTGGAAGTCCCAGGGAATAACCAATGACTGATACAATTGGTGTATAAATACTGTAGCTCCTCTGTCTCACATGTTTGATAACTCTAAGAGATAGGTGTGTGTGTGTGTGTGTGTGTGCACGTGCGCGCGCGTGTGTGGCGTTTACGTTGGTTACTATGGCTTTCTCTCAGGCTTAAGCTTTAGTCGCTCACTGTTTTAGCTGGTTTTCATGGTCATCCATTTATTGGCTGTCTTCCTGTCTGTTCTCACTCCCCCACTTTCTGCCGTCAGTTCCTATATTTTCCAAATAAAATACTTGCACTCAAATCTTTGCTTAGAGTCTACTTCCAAGTAATCTAAAACACTTTGGAAAGGTAAGACATATATTAAAACATGTATTGATTTGGATACCCAATTGGTCATATTTTTCTAAGAGTATACCCTGGTCACCTCAACCTGCCATTTGTAAATATAATCCTTAGAGTAGATTTACTTCTATAAATGAATGATCTATGTTATGACTTACTGATTTTTCCTAAATAAATACTTAGATAATGACACTCATTCTAATTCTGATAAAGTTTCACTACTAACC
>NW_027861185.1:0-255 GCF_054177405.1 Leptonychotes weddellii
ATTTTGGGGCATCTGGGTGGCTCAGTCGTTGGGCGCCTGCCTTCAGCTCGGGTCATGATCCCGGGGTCCTGGGATTGAGCCCCGCTTCAAGTTCCCTGTTCAGCAGAGAGCCTGCTTCTCCCTCTCCCTCTGCCTGCCACTCCCCCTGCTTGTGCTCTCTCTCTGTCAAATAAATAAAAATAAAGATCTTAAAAAAAAAAGAAATTTTTAAGAAGAACAAAGTTGAGGGGTGCCTGTGTGACTCATCGGTTAAGC
>NW_027861186.1:0-255 GCF_054177405.1 Leptonychotes weddellii
GACCCTTGCACGGTGTTGGTATTTCCCCTTACGTTTATGGGTCATTGTTTCCGCCTCTGTCTCTGACCACAGTTTGTCAGTTTCTTTTTCTTTTTCTTTTTTTTTAAAGATTTTGCTTATTTATTTGACAGAGAGAGACACAGTGAGAGAGGGAACACAAGCAGGGGGAGTGGGAGAGGAAGAAGCGGGCTTCCCGCCGAGCAGGGAGCCCCATGAGAGGCTCGATCCCAGGACCCGGGGATCATGACCTGAGCC
>NW_027861187.1:0-255 GCF_054177405.1 Leptonychotes weddellii
TGTGGGCACGTGGTGTATGTGTGCACGCGTGGTGTGTGCACAAGCATGTGGTGTACGTGTGCACGCGTGGTGTGTGCACGAGTGTGTGGTGCATGTGTGTGGTGTGCGTGATGTGTGCATGTGGTGTATGCGTGCACACGTGGTGTGTGCATGAGTGTGTGGTGCATGTGTGTGTGGTGTGGGCACGTGGTGTATGTGTGCATGCGTGGTGTGTGCACGAGTGTGTGGTGCATGTGTGTGTGGTGTGGGCACGTG
>NW_027861188.1:0-255 GCF_054177405.1 Leptonychotes weddellii
ATCAAGAAAGTGAAAACATAATCTACAGAATGGGAGAAAATATTTGAAAATCATATATCTGATTAGAGTCTAGCATATAGGAATATATATATGTGAATATAAATATATGAAGAACTCTTAACTCATCAACATAAGACAACCCAATTGAAAAATGGACAAAGAACTTGAATAAATATTTCTCTAAAGAAGATCTACAAATAGCTAACAAGCACATGAAAAAATATTCCACACTATTAGTCATTTAGGAACTACAAA
>NW_027861189.1:0-255 GCF_054177405.1 Leptonychotes weddellii
CTCTGCTGCACTCAGGCACCCCCAGTCTTTCTGTGACCCCGAGGGTCCTGAGACCGCACTGTCCCGGAGGGTTCCACCCCCCGCTTAGCCACCAGAGTGACGTCCCTCAGCGGAGCAGACTTTTAAAAGTTCCGATTTTGTGCTCCGTGGTTCTATCACTTGCCAGAAGCGGCCGACGGAGGCCCCTCCCCCGCCATCTATCCTCCCGAATATCGCCTCGGATTCACTTCTCCGCACGTCCTACCTTCCAGAAAG
>NW_027861190.1:0-255 GCF_054177405.1 Leptonychotes weddellii
GCATTAGATTAAAATTTTCCTATTAAAATGTTCTTATTTTTTATTAAGGAGAATTAAAAAAAAACCTCTCCTTGCAAATGAATTTTTGTAATAATTTTTAGTACAGAATAAAGTGATTAATAGAACCCTCAACAGGGAAAAAAAAGGAAAAAAAATATCTATACCAGAATGTACCACCTAATGATGTGATCACTTATCTTTATGTGTATAGATGTATTACTCTAGATATTGGTCACATATCTTATAGTCTCTAAT
>NW_027861191.1:0-255 GCF_054177405.1 Leptonychotes weddellii
GGCAGTAGGTCTCGATTTCCTTCTCCAGGTGGACCTTGATGTCGAGCAGCTGCTCGTACTCCAGCTTCTGGCCCTCCGTCTCGGTTCTGACCTGGTGCAGCTGCTCCTCCAGGGCCCCGATCTGAGCCTGGATCTGGGCGAGCTGTGCACAGTAGTTGCCTTCGGTCTCGGTCAGGGAGCACTCCAGGGAGTGTTTCTGAGGACAGGGGATGTCACAGCAAGGATGAAGCCACTTTGAGGACTATGCAGACCAGA
>NW_027861192.1:0-255 GCF_054177405.1 Leptonychotes weddellii
AGCAAGATTTTCTGAAGGTAGAGACAGCTATGGACATTTTATGAAACCTTCCCTGATGATTCTAACCTGCAGCCAGAGTTGAAAAATCTGTGCCAGTGCTGAGGTGGAGGATGATGGCAACCGCTGTCAGAGGAACATTGGCTCCCAAGAAGAATAGATACCCCAGAGGTGGAGCAGAAGAGTCCTCAGCAGACCCCACGCTCTTAAGGAATTTTGTGTAGGAGGCCGAGAAGAGTAGTGGTGGGAGTGCCTCCT
>NW_027861193.1:0-255 GCF_054177405.1 Leptonychotes weddellii
TCTCTCTCTGCCTACTTCTCCTGCCTGTCCTTACCCCTGCTTGCTCTTTCTCTCTCTCTCTCTCTCTCTAACAAATAAGTAAAATCTTTAAAAAGTAATTCTTAGACTCCTATGTTGCTGGCTTTTGAAACTTCTTTTGTTGTTACTCCCCACTGGATGGAGTTTGCTATCACTTCTATAAAGCCTTGTCCTCAAGGGTGCAGGACAAATCAGCTCAATCTGAGTCACATGCCCACCCCTGTGACAAATGGGAAC
>NW_027861194.1:0-1907 GCF_054177405.1 Leptonychotes weddellii
TTTCAGAGGTACAGGTCTGTGATTCAACAGTCTTACAAAATTCACAGCACTCACCATAGCACATACGCTCCCCAGTGTCTATCACCCAGTCACCCCATCCCTCCCACCTCCCACCACTCCAGCAACCCTCCGTTGGTTTCCTGAGATTAAGAATTCCTCATATCAGTGAGGTCATATGATACATGACTTTCTCTGGTTGCTTATTTTACTCAGCATAATACCCTCCAGTTCCATCCACGTCGTTGCAAATGGCAAGATCTCATTCCTTTTGTTGGCTGCATAATATTCCATTGTATATATATATATATACCACCTCTTCTTTATCCGTTCATCTCTCGATGGACATCTTGGCTCTTTCCACAGTTTGGCTGTTGTGCACATTGCTGCTATAAACATCAGGGTGCACTTACCCCTTCGGATCCCTACATTTGTATATTTGGGGTAAATACCCAGTAGTGCAATAGCTGGGTTGTAGTGTAGCTCTATTTTCAACTTTTTAAGGAACCTCCGTACTGTTTTCCAGAGTGGCTGCCCCAGCTTACATTCCCACCAACAGTGTAGGAGGGTTCCCCCTTCTCTGCATCCCCGCCAACATCTTTCGTTTCCTGACTTGGTAATTTTAGCCATTCTGACTGGTGTGAGGTGGTATCTCATTGAGGTTTTGATTTGGATTTCCCTGATGTTGAGCGATGTTGAACACTTTTTCATGTGTCTGTTGGCCATTTGGATGTCTTCTTTGGAAAAATGTCTGTTCATGTCTTCTGCCCATTTCTTGACTGGATTATTTGTTTTTTTGGGTGTTGAGTTTGATAAGTTCTTTCTAGATCTTGGATACTAGTCCTTTATCTGATATGTCATTTGCAAATATCTTCTTCCATTCTCTCAATTGTCTTGGTTTTGTCGACTATTTCCTTTGCTGTAAAGAAGCTTTTTCTCTTGATGAAGTCCCAATAGTTCATTTTTGCCCTTGCTTCCCTTGCCTTTGGCGATGTTTCTAGGAAGAAGTTGCTGTGGCTGAGTTCGAAGAGGTTGCTGCCTGTGTTCTCCTTTAGGATTTTGATGGACTCCTGTCTCACATTGAGGTCTTTCAACCATTTGGAGTCTATTTTTGTGTGCGCTGTAAGGAAATGGTCCAGTTTCATTCTTCTGCATGAGGGTGTCCAATTTTCCCAACACCATTTGTTGAAGAGACTGTCTTTTTTCCATTGGACATTCTTTCCTGCTTTGTCAAAGATGAGTTGACCATAGAGTTGAGGGTCCATTTCTGGGCTCTCTTCTGTTCCATTGATCTATGTGTCTGTTTTTGTGCCAGTACCATACTGTCTTGATGATGACAGCTTTGTAATAGAGCTGGAAGTCCGGAATTGTGATGCCACCAGCTTTGCTTTACTTTTTCAATATTCCTCTGGCTATTCGGGGACTTTAATGCTTCCATACAAATTTTAGGATCATTTGTTCCATTTCTCTGAAAAAAGAGGATGGTATTTTGATAGGGATTGCATTAAATGTGTAGGTTGCTCTAGGTAACATTGACATCTTCACAATATTTGTTCTTCCGATCCATGAGCATGGAACGTTTTTCCATTTCTTTGTGTCTTCCTCAATTTCTTTCATGAGTATTTTATAGTTTTCTTTTTTTTTTTTTATTTTGAGAGAGAGAATGAGAGACAGAGAGCATGAGAGGGAGGAAGGTCAGAGGGAGAAGCAGACTCCCTGCCGAGCAGGGAGCCTGATGTGGGACTCGATCCCGGGACTCCAGGATCATGACCTGAGCCGAAGGCAGTCGCGTAACCAACTGAGCCACCCAGGCGCCCCTATTTTATAGTTTTCTGAGTACAGATCCTTTGCCTCTTTGGTTAGATTTATTCCTAGGTATCTTATGGTTTGGGGTGCAATTGTAAATGGGA
>NW_027861195.1:0-255 GCF_054177405.1 Leptonychotes weddellii
CATATCAATGAGATCATATGATACATGTCTTTCTCTGTTTGACTTATTTCACTCAACATAATACCCTCCAGTTCCATCCACGTTGTTGCAAATGGCAAGATCTCATTCCTTTTGATGGCTGCATAATATTAATGGGAGGTCATTCTTAAGGATAAGGAGACTAGACATTGCAAGAGCTCATGCTGTATGGACCAGGTGGGGAAGACCTGGAGGACAGAGCCTCTGGAGTCTCGATGAGGGAGGAGAGGGCAGGAA
>NW_027861196.1:0-255 GCF_054177405.1 Leptonychotes weddellii
ATTCCCATTGCCTTGAAGTTAAATCCAATTTAGTAAATGTATACCATATTCTTGTGTAAACAAAAAATAAAAATCATCTATTTGTTATAACCTCAATTAGGCATTCTATTACATAAAGATGAAATCACCCCTTACTTTTCAAATTTACCTATAAATATATTATAGAAAATTTCATCATGGCTTCAAAAAAGAGTGTGTAGTATCTACCCAAACAAAAATAAAAACAAAAACATAAGAAGAACTGAAAGAGTTTGA
>NW_027861197.1:0-255 GCF_054177405.1 Leptonychotes weddellii
GAAGCAGGCTTCCTGCTGAGCAGGGAGACCGATGTGAGGCTCGATCCCAGGACCCCGGGATCATGACCTGAGCCGAAGGCAGACGTCCCACACAAACTTCAGCTTTAACAGACTTTCTCTATTTCTACCTCTCCTCCCCAAGCCAATCTTCTCCCTAATTTCTCCAGCTTACACGTATACAGTCTTGAATGTAAAGGCCAAGTTTGAGTTTATAGGAACACTCTAAGAATTCCTACTTACAATTTTGCTTGTTAT
>NW_027861198.1:0-255 GCF_054177405.1 Leptonychotes weddellii
TCGGGAGAGAGCCTGCTTCTCCCTCTGCCTGCCTTTCCCCCTACTTGTGCTCTCTCTCTCTGTCAAATAAATAAATAAATAAAATCTTAAAAAAAAAAAGAAAGTTAAAACAGAAGGTTTAAATAAGATCCAGAGTCTCATAATAATAACCAAACTGTCCAGGTTTTGATCTATTATTTGCATATAAGAACTAGAAAGACTGTTAGAATAATCTGATAAAGATTTTAAAAACATCCAAAAAAGGTTTCAACATGC
>NW_027861199.1:0-255 GCF_054177405.1 Leptonychotes weddellii
CAAAAGCTACTGTTCAGAATTTGTATCTTCAAAAGAGAAACACAGTCTCAGAGCTTGGGGGGGGTGGCGCGGCCAGACTGGAGGAGGTACTCCGAACTATTGTTACTCCAAGTAGACTCTTCAGAGCAGGTTTCCAAGATGCAGCACTTAGTCAATGCTCAGACTGTGCCAGTGAGCAGAACCAGGACTGCTGAGACTCAGTCTGGAAGCATATGTCCCTCGTGAAATCAGGTGACTGACTCAGGATCCAGCAGA
>NW_027861200.1:0-255 GCF_054177405.1 Leptonychotes weddellii
AGTCATTAATTCTTTCAGGGCTAACTCCAGTTTTGTGAGAAGAAAATATCTTCCACATAAAACTACCAAATTGACATGAGTCCATACCACCAAGGTACAAAAGAAACAGCCACCTGTTATGACCAGTATTAAGTTCTGCTTTTCTTTCTAACAGTTTGTTTGCACACTAAATTTCCATCATTCAGCCAGGCAAGTAATTGAAATACTGTTTCTATGTATTTGTATTTACATAACCTATGGTCACAAACTTATCCT
>NW_027861201.1:0-255 GCF_054177405.1 Leptonychotes weddellii
CAGCCATAAAGCAAGGTTAACGTAATTGTAAAGCAAGTTCAGGATTCCAAACTCAATGACATTTCATATGCATTTGACTTGGCTTTATACATGTCACACCAAGCAAAGCACAAGACAGGGTCACACAACAAACAAGATACAAGGGTTAAGAAGTTAATGAACCAAACTCGAAGTCAGTCTGGGGGCACACAGTTGAGACGAGGCCTCCATCCAGTCAAGGTCAGCTCTTGGCACTTGCTGCTTATTATGGTCAAA
>NW_027861202.1:0-255 GCF_054177405.1 Leptonychotes weddellii
GATTCCCCCCCCTTCATTTTTCCATTCCTACTATCTTCTTCTTCTTCTTCTTCTTCTTTTTTTTTTTTTAACATATAATGTATTATTTGTTTCAGAGGTCCAGGTCTGTGATTCAACAGTCTTACACAATCTCACTTTCAAATTGTACCTCTCTCTCCCTTCCCACCTTCAGCTGATATGGCCTCCTCCCTGGGCGCCTTGGCTTCATTTTTGTCTCCCTTATCCCCACTATATACAGTACATGATAGGAGTTCA
>NW_027861203.1:0-255 GCF_054177405.1 Leptonychotes weddellii
TCTCAAGTAAGAAGAAACTTCACCTGTGGACTGAAGTTGCCAGCCTGCCCTACAGACTTCAGAGTTGTCCAGCCGGAACACACAATGACACACGCCAATTCCTGGATATCCACCGATCTCTGTCTTTCCCTCTCTCTGTCTCTCTCTCTCTCTAGACACACACACACACACACACACACACACACACACACACACACACACTACTGGTTCTGTTTTCTGCTAGGGCCCTCACTGATGCATTTGGTGAGGGCAAAA
>NW_027861204.1:0-255 GCF_054177405.1 Leptonychotes weddellii
TCCAAATGAATTAACTTGACGTTAAAGCCCCTCCATGAACTGGCTCTTCAGCCTTGTTTCTTGCAATGTCTTGATGGACACTGTACTGTCCAGTATCACAGATCTCCTCCTATTTCATAAACACACCCTTCACTGCTTTCTTCCTCAGCTTCTTAGAGAAATATTTACCTCCCCTGAACCTGAACAACTGCTTCCTATCCTTAAAGACTCAGTTCTACCTTTATTTCCCTCCTGCTATCTTCTTCTTCTTCTTTT
>NW_027861205.1:0-13234 GCF_054177405.1 Leptonychotes weddellii
GGTGAATAATCCTTTTAATGTACTGTTGGATCCTATTGGCTAGTACTTTGGTGAGAATTTTTGCATCCATGTTCATCAAGGATATTGGTCTATAATTCTCCTTTTTGATGGGGTCTTTGTCTGGTTTGGGGATCAAGGTAATGGTGGCCTCATAAAACGGGTTTGGAAGTTTTCCTTCCATTTCTATTTTTTGGAACAGTTTCAGAAGAATAGGTATTAATTCTTCTTTAAATGTTTGGTAGAATTCCCTTGGGAAGCCATCTGGCCCTGGGCTTTTGTTTGTTGGGAGATTTTTGATTACTGCTTCAATTTCCTTAGTGGTTATAGGTCTGTTCAGGTTTTTTATTTCTTCCTGGTTCAGTTTTGGTAGTTGATACATTTCTAGGAATGCATCCATTTCTTCTAGATTATCCAATTTGCTGACATATAATTGCTTATAAAAAAGATTTATTTATTTATTTGTCAGAGAAAGAGAGAGCACAAGCAGAGGGAGAAGCAGGCAGAGGGAGAAGCAGGCTCCCTCCTGAGCAAGGAGCCCGATGTGGGTCTTGATTCCCGGACCCTGGAATTATGACCTGAGCTGAAGACAGATGCTCAACAGACTGAGCCAATCAGGCGTTTCCCCCCTCCCTTTTTAAAAGCTTTTTTGGGTATTACACTCTTATCAGATAAATGATTTGCATATATTTTCTTCCATTCTTTGGGTTGCATTTGCATTTTCACTCCCTTGATAATGTCTTTGATACACAAAAGATGTTTTCATGAAGTCCAGTTGATTTATTTTTTTCTTTGTTGCCTTTGCTTTTGGTGTCATATCCAAGAAATCATTGCCAGATCCAGTGTCAGAAAGGCATCTTCCAGATATTTTTTTCTAAGAATTTTATAGTTGTTTCTTTTTTTTTTTTTTAAGATTTTATTTATTTGACAGAGAGACACAGCGAGAGAGGGAACACACAAGCAGGGGGAGTGGGAGAGGGAAAAGCAGGCTTCCCGCTGAGCAGGGAGCCCGATGTGGGGCTCAATCGCAGGGCCCTGGGATCATGACCTGAGCCAAAGGCAGATGCTTAACGACTGAACCATCCAGGTGCCCCAAGAATTTTATTGTTTTAGATCTTTGATCCATTTTGAGTTAATTGTTGTTTACGATGTAAGGTAATTATCTAACTTCATTCTTTTGCATAGGAGTATCTAGTTTCCCTAGAATTATTTGTTAAAAAGACTGTCTTTACCCCATTGGATGGTCTTGGCACCCTTGTCAAAAATATTTGACCATATATATTAACATTTATTTTGGGACTCTCTATTCTATTCCATTGATCTAAATGTCTGTCCTTATACTAGTACCACACTGTTTTGATTACTGTATCTTTGTAGTAAGTTTTGAATTAGGAAGGTTGGTATCAACCTCTGTTCTTCAAGATTATTTTGGTTATTTAGGATTTCTTGTGATTCTATATTTCTGTAGAAATGTCATTGGGATTTTGATAGGGGTTGTATTGAATCTGTAGATCAATTTGGGTAATATTATCAGATTGACTAATATTAAGTTCCAATGTTTGAACATAAGATATTTTCCCATTTATTTAAGTCTTTAATTTCTTTCAGAAATGTTTCATAGATTTCAGTGTATAGGTCTTTCACCTCCTTAGTTGAACTTATTCCTAAATTTTTATTCTTTGTTATATTATTATAAATGGACTTGTTTCTTAAATTCTTTTTTGGATTGTTCATTGTTAGTATATAGAAATGCAACTGATTTTTGTGTGTTGGTGTTATATCCTGCAACTTTGCTGAATTTATTTCTCATCGTGGTTTTGATTTGCTTTTCTCTAATAACTAATGATGTAATAGTTTCTCTTTCTTTCTTTTTTTTTTTTAAAGATTTTATTTATTTTTTTGAGGAAGAGACAGAGATAGCAAAAGATAACGAGAGAGAGCACAAGCAGGGAGGAGAGGGAGAAGCAGGCTCCCCTCTGAGCAGGGAGCCCAATGCAGGGCTCCATCCCAGGACCCTGGGATCATGACCTGAGCTGAAGGCAGACGCTTAACCGACGGAGTCACCCAGGTGCCTCTCTCTTTTTTTTTTTTTTTAAGATTTATTTATTTATTTGAGGGAGAGAGTGTGTACACGAGTAGGGGGAGGGGCAGAGGGAGAGAGAGAGAATTTCAAGCGGACTTCCTGCTGAGTGCGGAGCCCAATGCAGGACTCTGATCTCATGACCCTGAGATCACGACCTGAGCCGAAATCAAGACTTGGAAGCTTAACCAACTGAGCTACCCAGGTGCCCCTGTAGAGTATCTTTTCATGTACTTGTTGGCTATTTGCATATCATCTTTGGAGAAATGTTTATTCAAGTCCTTTGCCCATTTTTTATTTGAGGTATTTGTCTTTTTATTGTTGAATTATAAGAGTAGTTTATATATTCTGTATACTAGACCCTTATCAGATACATGATTTGCAAATATTTTCTTCCATTCTGTGGGTGGTTGTTTGACTTTCTTGATAGTGATCTCTGATGCATAGAAGTTTCTAATTTTGATGAAGTCCAGTTTATCTGCTTTTTTTTGGTTGTGCTTTTGATATCACATCTAAGAAACCATTGCCTAATTCAAGGTCTTATTTGTTCCTAGGCCTTAATATGTAAAGGTAACTAAGTAATGACACAGAGAGACTAATGCTATTGAAAGAAAAATTTATTACTTAAAATTTCCCCAACAGAAAGGGGCATGCCATGCCATGCAGGCCACATGAGGAAAGCACCAGGTTTAGTCAGGAGGCAGAAAGGAGCAAGAGGAAAGCCTAAGCCAGAGTCTTTATTGGGGTTTGTATAGGAAAGGCAAGGCAGGGCAAGGTAACCAGCTTAGGACTGGCTACTTTGAATAACATTGGCGGGTTCTGGGCTGTAGAGGTGATTTTTAGTTGCTGGTACTTGACCCTGAGTGATACAGGGCAGGGGAAATATTGGCTTGATGTGTGAGAGTTTGATAAAGGTTGGGAGTATGGACTCAGGTTTGGTTAGAAGGTTTGTTAATAGGAGTTTTGCACATTCACAAAAACTGGATTGCAGGGGAGTACAAATAAGTTTGGCTTTTAGTTTGGCCCTATGATTAATAAGTGCCAAATAGGGGGTGCCTGGCTGGCTCAGTTGAGCATGCTTGATCTGGGTGTTGTGAGTTCAAGCCCCACACTGGGTGTAGAGATTACTTGGGGGGAAAAAAAAAGCCAATAGGCAAATACAGAATCTGAGAAAACATAGAACACTGTTGTGATGATTTACCTCTATTTCTTTTTAAGAATTTTATGGTTTTAGCTCTTACTTTTGGTCTTTGATTCATTATTAGTTAATTTTTATATGTGGTTTAAGGTGAGGATTCGATTTCATTCTTCTGAATGTGGATAGCTGTTGTCCCAGCTCCATTTGTTGAAACAACTTTTCTTTCTCTGTTGAATAGAGTTGTCTTAGGTTTTAACAAAGTCACTTCCTGCTCGGAGTGTAGGGAGAGCAGAAGTGAAAGCAGGGAAGTATGTGAGGAAACCATTACAAAAATTAGTCAAGGTGGTGGTAGCTTAGACAAGGTGGTAACAGCTGAGGTGGTAAGAAATGGTTGGGTTCTGGTTATATTTTGAAAGGAGAGCTGACAATATTTCTTGATAGTTAATTTTGGTATATGAAAGAAATTGAAGAATTGGTGGTGACTGCAAGGTTTTAGGACTGAATAGCTAGGTGAATATGATTGCCATTTATCAAGCAAGATGGGGAGTATGTGATTGCCACAGGGTTTTCTGTTATATTTTGTTCTTGGGAGGGGCAGGAATGGGAGTTGTTGGAGGAATCAGGACCTTGGTGCTTGTTTGACATCTGAGAAGGAGTGTTGAAAAGATAATTGTATATATGAATTGGGGATCAAGGGTGAAATCTGATCTGGAGATACATATTTGGAGATTGACAACAGATAAATGAAATTCAAAGTTATGAGACTGGAGAAATAAACTACTAAAATGCTACTCAAGTGTGGTCAGCTGACTGGTGGTGGCTATCGAACTGTTTGTTACCAGTTTGCCATGAGTCAAGTACAGAAGTTTAGAGTAACCAACTGACATTGTTGTAACGTTCAAGCATTTGATCATTTTTCTGTTCTTTTTTTTTTTTTTTTAAAGATTTTATTTATTTATTTGACAAAGAGAGAAACAGCGAGAGAGGGAACACAAGCAGGGGGAGTGGGAGAGGGAGAAGCAGGCTTCCCGCTGAGCAGGGAGCCCCACACGGAACTCTATCCGACGACTCTGGGATCACGACCTGAGCTGAAGGCAGACGCCCAACAACTGAGCCACCCAGGCGCCCCAATTTTTTCTGTTATTTCATATTTATTGTATCTTGCGGTGGATTAAAATTTTCACGTGCTCCTTCACCACAGCTGGTTTGAGCAGCACTGACCCGGTGAGTGAGTGAGTCTAGCCCTGGGGCACTTGAGTGTTTACTGGTTAGGAGATAAGGAGAATCCATTGGTAAAGAAAACTGGAAAGGAGCAGTCAGTGAGGTTGGAGGAAAACCAGAAGAGAGTGGTGTTTCCAAAGCAACAAGAAGAAAGTATGCAAAAAGCTGCTGCTGACAGGTTATGTAAGATGAACACTTAAGAATTGACCTTTGGATTTAGTAATAGGGAATTTCCTAATGGTGACCTAGGTGAACAGTATCGATGGGAAGTGGGTATAGAACTTGAATTGAATGGGTTCAAGAGAGAATGGGAAACAGTATTATCTGTGTAATATTTGGGTTAAAAATGTTTAACCTCAGTGTACTATAGGAAGAAACAATCAGAGAAGTCCAAACTGAGGGGGCAATATGTAGAAACTATTGGCCTGGACTCTTCAAAAATGTTGAAATTGTAAAAGATTAAAAAAAAAAGACCAAGGATATGTTCTAGATTACTAGATACAAAAGAGACTTGGTGAATAAATGTAATGCTTAATTCTTGGGTGGATCCTGGATTTACAAAAACATAGTTGAAAGACATTATTGGGACAATTGATACTTGAATGTGGACTTTTATTCGATAATATTATTGTGTCAGTGTTAAACTTTCTAGTGGGACAGTTGTGTGGTGGCTCTCTCTTGTTAGGCAAGGATTAATTGTGGAAGTATTTGAGGGAGGAGGTATTACAGTGTTTACAGATGACTTGCCAATGTTTCAGCTAATTAACAAAAAGTAATTGCATGTGTGCAAGTCTGCCTGCCTGCCTGCGTGTAGAGAGAGAAGAGGAGGAGAAGGGAGAGAAAAAAGCAAATCTAAGTGAAGAGCATATAGAATTTCACTTAATTATTCTTGTTCCTTTTCTGATGTTTTGGGGAGGATTAGTGAGTAATATTATTTCAGAGATTTGCTGAAAAGAGGATCATAGAAATTAGGTGATAGCTGGAAAAGGTCATGGAGTTTTCTCCCCTTCTTTTTAAAATGTAGATGGGAGATATTACATTATGTTTTTATTTCAATGAAATTATCCAGTAGAGAAGGAAAAGTTAATGTGAGAGGGGATGAACAGTTGCTGGAATGTCCTCGAGTAGGCAGAAATAGAGGACACAGGGGCGCCTGGGTGGCTCAGTCGGTTAAGTTTCTGCCTTCAGCTCAGGTTATGATCTCAGGGTCCTGGGATCGAGTCCCCACATCGGGCTTCCTGCTCAGCAGGGAGCCTGCTTCTACCTCTCCCCCCTGCTCGTGTGTGCTCTCTCTCAAATATATAAATAAAATATTTTTAAAAAATGGAGGACACATATCTAGGTACTTATTGAAATACTGGCCTTAGACAGGAGCATTGACAATTTGTCCCCAGTAGCCTTGGTTACCTCAGTTTATTTGAAGAAGATTATGCATGTAAAGTGAATGGCATAGTGCCTGCAGTTAAGCCCTCAGCTATTTGTTATAGAAGTTAGTGCAGTGCCTGTTATTAGTAAACTTCAAAAAAACCAGTAGTTTATTATTGCTTTTATTATTAGCAGGCCATAATTACCTGTTAGAAGCCGTAAATTCTTCAGAAACACAAATTAGTGTTAAAAAAACAAAATTCTACCTAATAAATTTGAAGATGTAATGGGCTTTATTAAATGATTCATGAGTCAGGCAGCATCCCACGTAACAAGTAGAGGAGAGTTCCAAAGGGCTACAAAAAGGGAAAGGTTTTTAAAGGCAGGACAAGGAGGTCATAAACAGAAAAAAGGGTTATTTCAGGTAAGGTCACATCTGGGGATGAAAGGGTTTTAGTAGGTGATGGGGAGGGCCTATGTGACAGATTACCCTTATTGGTGCTGACCAGAAAATTCTTCACCTGTTGAGACTACGTTCTGGGAGAGGTTGTAAGTGCAATTAGGTTAGGTATTATGCCTTGGTTTGGTGACTTGACCTAAGTAACACCATTTCAGGCCGGTAGGTTTGTTTTGTTTTGTTAACCTTAGTAAGATGCTAAACCAAGTTAAATGAACAATAGTGCACCTTAGAAAAGCCACAGGATATTCATGATTGGCTTTGATCACATAAGGAAAGAGAGCAACTAAGTTCCAGTATGGGGAATGAGAAAATCCGGGCCTGCAATGATGAGGGCTTTGTTGGGGCAAGTTGGTTATGTAAATTCTTTTGGCCTGGCTCATACCATTTATATTAGATGTAGCTTTCTGAAATAAAATTTTCATTTTTAGAAAGCTATTTCACACTCAAGCCCATGTGTATATTTTTCAACGCATTAAAAAATGTAGTCTAGAATATCAGACCTAGAGGAGTTGATAACCTTGTTAAAAGTGTACATATCTGTGGAAAAACAATTGAGAGAGAATGAAGTTCTGACTATTTGTATTTGTTTTCCAAGCTATGGGAATATTGTATTTTGCTTTTTTCTCAACTGGACTAGCTCTGAATAGCTTCCCTTGCCCAGCTTTATGAGGCAGGCCTCCTTTGGCAGTTCCTTTCAAATAGGATTGCTTTTTTGTTTGTGGATTTCAGGACCAATACCTAGACCCTACACTTAGGAGTTCAGTGTAAATAGTGTTTATGTCTCTAGTTACCCAGGAAGTTAAGCTCTTGTACTATTCATTACAACTTAAGGTAATCTTCATATTTCTTGAAATGTCATTGCTTTATTTCTTTGAGGCTGTGAGCAGTCCAGTGGAGGTGAAGAACAGACTATAGGAGTGAAGAGGTGGCTGAAGCACCTGTCATGGTGTGTGTGTGTGTGTGTGTGTGTGTGTGTGTGTTGCTATTGGTGACCTTTATTCTTAGAGTCCTTGGGAATAGTTATCCTTTTGCGTTGTTGACTTACTCATTCAGGCAGTGGACTTAGACATCAGATATTGGATGAAAGTAAATGCCAGGTATAAGTAAATGCAGTGATAGGCAGTGGGCAGGGAGGAGTTCCTGGGGCTCAAGGATATGATGTGTTTAACTTTTGCCCCTGTGAAACTGACATATGAAACAGTGTCATGTACTTTCCCACTCTGATGCAACTTAATGGTATTTGCCTGGATAAATGCTTCTGGAGAAATGTGCTAAAAAGAGATACCACCTGCTACACATAGTAAACCCTTTGTGTGCTATCAGTGGTGCCTGATACGGGGCTTTAGTTTCTCTGTGGACTTTGAAAATCAGGAAATTTTGGTAGTTTTAAAGACTCTGAAGGCCAGATTAATAGCTCTGTGCTATACTTAATAGTGTGTCTTCTTTTTTTTAATTGGACTTACATAGGAAATGATTTCACATAGGTTCTCTATCTCCAGTGGGAAGGCAGGGGTTGGCTGAAGTTGGCAGGGATAGAATAATAGTCATCACTAATTTCCTAGCCGGAGCCATTTTGTTGTTAAAAAATGGTTATATTTTGTCAGTGAGCCATGAGTTTGTGGACACAGGACTTGCAAATTGAAAATCTTTGAGAGCTCATTATTATTTTTAGAATTGCTGTTGTTATGCTAATTCTCCTCACATTTATATCTCTAGACCTCACAACTACCAATTCACTATAATCTACTTGGATATCTCAGAAACATCTAAACTTTAGCATTTATAAAACTGAAGTCATTGTCTTTCTCAAAAACCTACTCCTCTCATATTCCCTAGCTTACTTAAATGGTATCACTTCCTGATAGAAAACTTTGTTGTTATTACCTTCTTCTTCCTTACACCTACAACTCCTTCCTATTATGCCTCTCAAATATCTCTCAAATATTTCCTCTACTTCTTTCTACTATCCCTGGTATGTCCATATAGTCCAAGCCATTGTAATCTCTTGCCTCTGTTGCTGCTATAACTTCCTAACTGGTCTTTCTTTGTCGAGCATTGCTTAGCCCCAGTCTATTACCCATCTATCACATAGTAGCCAGAAAAAGCTTTTTAAAGTGCAGATTTGGTTATTAGATGTTTATGTGAACTTGTTTAGTGAATTTTTTAATACTCTTAAGATCATACCTGAAAGTCTTAACATAGCCCTTAAAACTATCTTCACAATCTGGGTGCTGTCTTTGTCTCCATATCTTGCACAGTATGTTCCTTGTACCTGGAATGTTTTTTCCCTCATATTTACCTTGCTAGTTCTTATTTTCTGTCAGGTGTCAGCTTATATCTCACTTCCTTATGAGAGGCTTTTCTGACCTCATCCATACTGTGCTGTCCCTAGACTTTAAATTGGATTTCCCAGAATGTACTTTCATTAAACCCTGTACTTTTCCTTCATAGCTTTTTACAGCAGTTGTAAATAAAGAATTATTTATCTGTCTTCTCCCATTGTTTGATCTGTTAGTCTGCTTGGGCTGCCATAATAAAATACCACAGGCTCGGTGACTTACATAACAGAAGTGTATTTTCACAGTTCTGGAGGCCAGATGTCCAAGATCTAGATGCCAGCAGTATCGATTTCTGGAGAGGGTTCTCTTTCTAGCTTGTAGATACCACCTTCTTGCTGTGTGATCACATGGCCTTTTGTGAGGGAGTTGGGAGAGGAGGGGTAGGGGGCATGTGTACAAGAAAGATTTTTTTCCTCTTAAAGGCCACCAATCCTTTGAGATTAGGGCCCCACATTTATGACCTCATTTATCCTTAATTACTTCCTAAAGACCTGTCTCCAAATAGGGCTTCAACATATGACTTTGGGGGTGGGTGGGACACTGTTTGGTCCATAGCAGATGGTAAACTCCATGAGGTCAGGACCATGTTGTGTGGTACAATACTCTGGCCCTGGGGCCTAGTATAGAGTTTAACACATAGCAGGCAATCACTTAGCCCTGTTCCTAATGTTTGTTTAGCCTGGAACAAAAATACAAATGGAGATATAAAGTTGGAGTTTTACATAATGCTAACAAACTGTAAAATAAAATATGTTCTATTTTCCTATCCTGATAAATATAGCTTTATAATAACAAATTACAAAAAGATGTGTGAAGCTATTGATTAAAAAAATAGACGTGTTATATATTTTATTTAACTCAATAAGGGTACCAGGCAGATGTTGAGGCTGATTCAGAGAAATGAAAGAAGCATAGCTTTATATGTATAAGGAAATGTTGAAATATATTTGTAAATGGTTACAAAACTGGATTTTTCTGTGGGGAGAAGGGAAGTCAATTGAACCTCAACTCTACAGAATTTATAATATCTATAGACAAGAACTATTTGTATCAGTATCAATTATTATAGTTTGCAAGGTTGTAAAATAGCTCAAAGGCAGTAAAAGGCTGGAACAAATAATGTGTTCTCTAAACAATACATAGTTTTCCATCAGAAGATTATTATGTTTTCTTTGATTATACCAAGTTTCCTTACAGTCTTACCCTTTTGATCCAAAGCAATCTCAAATATTATTCTTAATCATAAAACAAGGTTGGTCTTATTAAGTTTGGCTTGGTTATTTACATGGGGTGGCAATAATGTTAATTTTCCATATAGACCTTTTTAATTTGCTTTGCTGGAAATTTTATAAAGAATCTCAGACTGAACTTTTAAAAGCCTCTATCATTTGTATTTTTTTTTAAAGATTTTTTAAATTTATTTGACAGAGTGACAAAGCGAGAGAAGGAACACAAGCAGGGGGAGTGGGAGAGGGAGAAGCAGGCTTCCCGCTGAGCAGAGAGCCTGATGCGGGGCTCAATCCCAAGACCCTGGGATCATGACCTGAGATGAAGGCAGATGCTTAACGACTGAGCTACCCAGGCGCCCCTATTATTTGTATTTTGAGGCTAGAAAACCAAGCTTAAGAAATGCTCTATCAGATTTTATCTGCAGTACTGATAAATTTGGGTGAATTCTTTTCTCAAGATCCCCCAATTGTCCTAAGGTCCTGGGCCTTCCAGGAAGTGACCTTCCTTACCATCTAGAAGGCTGAATTCTGGAAAGCTAGGGACCAGGGCAATTTTCCTGTGAGGGTTTTGTTAGTACTGGCTCCATAAAGTCAACTGTGTTTCCTTAAAAGTGGTTTAAGTAAGTATCATTCTCAAATATGACATTTCAGGCAAATTCTTCTTCTTCTTCAGGTATAATTCAGGAATGTTGCATTTTACAAAAGCAAAGGGTATTAAATTTTTTAGGGTTTAGATAGCTTAAGAAGGAAGAGAGCAGGCTTCCTTATATATCTAGAAAACAGATATTAAGAAAATATACCAAACAACAGGGCGCCTGGGTGGCTCAGTTGGTTGGGCGACTGCCTTCGGCTCAGGTCATGATCCTGGAGTCCCGGGATCGAGTCCCGCATCGGGCTCCCTGCTCGGCGGGGGGTCTGCTTCTCCCTCTGATCCTCTTCCCTCTCATGCTCTCTGTCTCTCATTCTCTCTCTCTCAAATAAATAAATAAAATGTTTAAAAATATATATATACCAAATAACTATAATCATCTCTCATTAGTTCATTTAGGCCTATGTAATTAATTCTCATTTCACTGGATCTAGTTTAATGGTCTGCTTCTCAACTAAAAAGAGTTTTGGAAATTCTGACTCAGTCCACTGGAATGGTCTGGAAGTTGTCCAGTTGTCCAAGTGATGGCTTCAGAAGTCTGTCCCCAAGAGTCCATTCTTTGAAGTGTCAGTAGTTTGAGATACCTGCTACAGTCCTTTCCCAGGGGGCTCTGAGACAGTCCTTTGTTGAAAACACAGACTTTGGCTTCTAGTTGATTGCAGATCATTCAGACTAGCATCTGTGTAAAACAGAATCTCTCTGTAGATGACAAAGACTTAAAATAGCTGTGGTCAGTTTATTACTGGTGATCTTTAAATGTGAAAGGTCTAATGAGAGTTCATAACAAGAATAATGCAACTAACCAGGGAATTAAGTTGTTTCTGTGGCATGCAAAACAAGAATATTAAAGCCAATTCAAAAATGTTTTAGCAAAATGTCTCTAAGAGTAGTTCTTTTCAAAGAAGACAGTGAATATTATAGCTGATTTATAAAACATGAATGAACATAATTATTGCAGAGGAAAAAATCCTGATATATAGCATATAATAATCTTATGGCATAATGTATATACCAAGACTATACTAAGGATCTCAAGTAAAAAGATTTAGTGAGTCAGGAATAAGTCCTAGACATCTGTATTTTTTAATAAAACTACATTGACGTAGAAGATTCCAATTTTAAAAGCAAGGTTGTTACCAAGTAAGCAGTTTATTTATTTTTAAAAGTTTATTTATTTATTTAAGTAATCCCTTCTGTGGGGCTCGAACTCATGAGCCTGAGATCATGAGTAGCATGCTCTTCCAACTGAGCCAGCCAGGTGCCCCCCAAGAAAGCATTTTATTTATTTATTTATTTATTAAGTTTTTTTTTTTTTTTTTTTTTTTTGACAGAGAGAGACACAGTGAGAGAGGGAACACAAGCAGGGGGAGTGGGAGAGGGAGAAGCAGGCTTCCCACCCAGCAGGGAGCCCGATATGGGGCTCGATCCCAGGACCCTGGTATCATGACCCAAGCCGAAGGCATATGCTTAATGACTGAGCCACCCAGGCGCCCCTCAAGAAAGCATTTTAAATAATAAAATGCTAGATTCCAATTTTAAAAGTAAGGTTGTAACCTAGTTAGCATTTTATTTTATTTTATTTTTTTAAAGATTTTATTTATTAGACAGAGAGAAACACAGCAAGAGAGGGAACAAGCAGGGGTGTGGGAGAGGGAGAGGCAGGCCTCCCGCGAAGCAGGGAGCCCGATGCGGGGCTGGATCCCAGGACCCTGGGATCATGACCTGAGCCGAAGGCAGACGCTTAACGACTGAGCCACCCAGGCGCCCCCCCCTAGTTAGCATTTTAAATCATAACTGAAATTAAGACTGAAAACACTAAATTCTTATTTCCTAAAATCTGGCAAAACACCATCTGGACTCATAAACAGAAACATTATACATTATGAGGGCATTGACAGATCTCTGGGAGTTTCCCATAAATTATACAATTTCTAGAATATTTATATTAATTTTACCTGTACAAATTTAAACTAGGGAGGGATGAGTGTCTTTTCTGATTTGAGAAGTTTTCCCATGAAACTCATCAAAAGTAAAATATCAAATCTATTTCTAGTACCTCTCTAAAAATTTGAAAGAAAACTTCTTTGTGATTTTTCCTGGGATACTCTGGGATACCTCAAAGATAGTTTTAGTTAGTAAATATATACTGAAAGTTTTGTTGTTTTCTATATTTAGGATCTGATTTGGGGAAGACAAAACTTCAAAGAGTTGTCTGAAAATAATTAAGATAGTGTTAGTGCTTGAGAAAGAATACCTACCCATTTACTTAAACGCTTTATTTTTATTTTGTTTTGAAGATTTTATTTATTTCTCAGAGAGAGAGAACACTAGCAGGGGGAGCGGCAGGCAGAGGGAGAAGTAGGCTCCCGCCTGAGCAAGGAGTCCGATGTAGGACTCTATCCCAGGACCCTGGGATCATGACCTGAGCTGAAGGCAGACGCTTAACTTACTGAGCCACTCACATGTCCCTGACAATAAAACACTTTAAAATAAACATAGAAGGTAACCAAATTTGAATAATCACAGCTTTTTCATGAGGAGACTTTCTTTTCTTTTCTTTTTTTTTTTTTTTAAAGATTTTATTTATTTATTTGAGACAGAGAGAATGAGAGACAGAGAGCATGAGAGGGAGGAGGGTCAGAGGGAGAAGCAGACTCCCCGCCGAGCAGGGAGCCCGATGTGGGACTCGATCCCGGGACTCCAGGATCATGACCTGAGCCGAAGGCAGTCGCTTAACCAACTGAGCCACCCAGGCG
>NW_027861206.1:0-1907 GCF_054177405.1 Leptonychotes weddellii
GTTTGAATACTTTTTTTTCTTTTTGTTGTCTGATTGCTGTTGCTAGGACTTCTAGTACTATGTTGAACCATAGTGGCGACCTCCTTGTTGTGTTCCTGATCTTAAGGGAAAGACTCTCAGGTTTTTCCCATTGAGGATGATATTCGCTGTGGGTTTTCATGGATGGATTTTATGCAATTGAGGAATGTTCCCTCTATCCCTATACTCTGAAGAGTTTTAATCAGGAAAGGATGCTGTATTTTGTCAAATGCTTTTTCTGCATCAATTGAGAGGACTATATGGTTCTTCTTTCTCCTCTTATTAATGTGTTCTATCACACTGATTGATTTGCAAATGTTGAACCACACTTGTATTCCAGGTTAAATCCTACTTGGTTATGGTGGATGATCCTTTTAATGTATTGTTGGATCCTATTAGCTAGGATTTTGTTGAGAATTTTGGAATCCATATTCATCAGGGATATCAGTCTGAAATTCTCCTTTTTGATGGGGTCTTTGCCTGGTTTGGGGATTAAGGTAATGCTGGCCTCATAGAATGAGTCTGGGAGCTATCCTTCTCTTTCTATTTTTTGAAACAGCTTCAGGAGGATAGGTATTATTTCTTCTTTGAATATTTGGTAGAATTCCCCATGGAATCCATCAGGACCTGGATTCTTGTTTTTTGGGACGTTTTTATCACTGCTTCAATCTCGTTGCTGGTTATTGGGCTATTCAGGTTGTCAATTTCTTCCTGTTTCAGTCTTGGGAGTTTATAGGTTTCCAGGAAGGCATCCATTTCTTCCAGGTTGCTCAGTTTATTGGCATATAGTTGTTGATAATAATTTCTAATAATTGTTTCTATTTCCTTGGTGTTAGTCGTGATCTCTCCCCTTTCATTCATAATTTTACTAATTTGGGTCCTTTCTCTTTTCTTTTGGATAAGTCTGGCCAGTGGTTTATCGATCTTATTAATTCTTTCAAAGAACCAGCTTCTATTTTCATTGATCTTCTCTACTGTGTTTCTGGTTTCTAATTCATTGATCTCTGCTCTAATCTTAATTATTTCTCCTCTAATGCATGGTTTAGGCATCATTTGTTGCTTTTTCTCTAGTTCTTTAAGGTGCAAAGGTAGTTGGTGAATTTGGGATTTTTCTATTTTTTTGAGTGGGGGTTGGATGGCTATGTATTTCCCCTTTATGACAGCCTTTGCAGTATCCCATAGGTTTTGGACTGATGTGTTTTCATTCTCATTGGTTTCCATGAATTGTTTAAGTTCTTCTTTGATTTACTGGTTGACCCAAACATTCTTGAGCAGAGTGGTCTTTAGCTTCCAAGTGTCTGAATTTCTGCCAAATTTTTTCTTATGATTGAGTTCCAGTTTTAAAGCATTATGGTCTGATAATATGCAGGGAATAATCTCAGTCTTTTGGTATCAGTTGAGACCAGATTTGTGATCCAGTATGTGGTCTATTCTGGAGAAAGTTCCATGTGTGCTTGAGAAGAATGAGTATTCTGTTGTTTTAGGGTGGAATATTCTGTATATATCTATGAGGTCCATCTGGTCCAGTGTGTCATTCAAAGCTCTTGTTTCTTTGTTGATTTTCTGCTTAGATGATTTGTCTATTGATGAGAGTGGAGTATTGAGGCCTCCTACAATTATTGTATTGTTATCAATATAACTCTTTATTTTTGGTTAACAGTTGGCTTATGTAGATGGCTGCTCCCATGTTGGGGGCATAGATATTTACAATTGTTAGATCTTGTTCTGTAGACCCTTTAAGAATGATATAGTGTCCTTCTGTGTCTCTAACTATAGTCTTTAACTTAAAATCTAATTTGTCTGATATAAGAATTGCTACCCCAGCTTTCTTTTGAGGTCCTTTGGCATGGAAGATGGATCTCCATCCCTTCACTTTCAGTCTGGATGTA
>NW_027861207.1:0-255 GCF_054177405.1 Leptonychotes weddellii
CTGCATATTCTGCTCCCCGCAGCCTCCTCCCAGCCCGCCTCCCTCCCTCACCGGCTCAGCCAGTGTTTCCTGAGCACTCTCTGCATACATACCAGACACTGTCCTAGGTGCTGAGATGTAGCAAGAGCAGAAGAACAGGCAAATACAATAGCTGCCTTCGTGAACGTTGCACGGGGCGCAGGCAATGGTCAGCTTACGCGTGCTTCACGGCAGCTGGTTTCCAGTGCTCCAGAGAAAGAGAAGACAGAGAAGGGG
>NW_027861208.1:0-255 GCF_054177405.1 Leptonychotes weddellii
TCATGGAAGGCTGCAAATACATTAGGTACATAGTAGTCAGAGTGGAAAGACCTCTAACACAAGACGCAAGGTAAGTCCTCAGAAGGGTATTGCCTCAGGAATAGCCACAGATTTTATCTGATCAGCAAACAAAGCTTAGAAGCTTCTTTTTTTTTTTTTAATTAATTAATTAATTTATTTTTTTATTCTTAAGTTAATCCCCATACATTACATCATTAGTTTTAGATGAAGTGTTCCATGATTCATTGTTTGTGC
>NW_027861209.1:0-255 GCF_054177405.1 Leptonychotes weddellii
CACAATATAAATAGTTAATACTACTTTTCCTAACTTATATACAGTCTGGCTCTCTATCTTATAGTGTGAATTTCCTGTTCAGTAACACCAGCTCAGATAGTTATAATGAACACAATATAAATAGTTAATACTACTTACATGACTACTATCATAACTGCCACTACTACTGTTCAGGAGTGCTCACTATGTACCAGGACTCTGCGCTCTTCTGTGGGTAGTTTTAACACAAAAAGACATAAAAATAACTTAACACGT
>NW_027861210.1:0-255 GCF_054177405.1 Leptonychotes weddellii
AAATGGAGAAACTCTATAAGCAAGAATATAAGGTGTTTGTAGTCGTGAAAATACAACAGAAACAGATTTTTTTAAAAACACCTTTAAACTGCTGGTTGCTACACTTGCGGTGAGCATAGCATAACATATAGACTTGTCAAATCACTGTGTTGTGCGCCTGAAACTGATGTAACATTGTGTGTCGACTATACTTCAATTTTAAAAAAAAAATCTCCTTTACCTTGAGAATAGGTAAGTGTTAGAGCAGGGCTGTGT
>NW_027861211.1:0-255 GCF_054177405.1 Leptonychotes weddellii
AATTTCCATATATTCTAGTAACCATAAAGAATCCCTAATATAGCTGATTATCAGAGTCACACAGGAGAACTTTTAAAAGACTGAATTCCAGCACCGTCAACATGTAAAATGTAAAGCCTACTTTGGAATCTTACATCTGATTACACTTCCTGAGTTACCTGCATGCTGAAACACCATTCAATCCAGGGTTGCAGTCCCTTCTCCCTTCTCTTTTGTGCATTGAGGCCATCTCTGTGCACACAGACCAAGAAAACA
>NW_027861212.1:0-255 GCF_054177405.1 Leptonychotes weddellii
CAAGCACAGCCCTTCCCACACTTTCTTGCTACTGCATTTTACTCATTGATTTATTCTGGGGAGATGCTATTTATTTATTTGCTTGTTTCCTTGCTTTACAACAGGAATATAACGTACCCATGATTACAGGGTGTGGTTTGCGTTAATCTGCAGTGTGTAGCTCCACAAAGTCTTACATTTATATACACTACCACAAGATCACCCAGCTCAAGATCCCAAACGTCTCCAGCACCCCAGAAGGTTCTTTTTTTTTTT
>NW_027861213.1:0-255 GCF_054177405.1 Leptonychotes weddellii
TGTATGTCCTCCCTGACTCCTCTCCTGAATCAGTGCTCCAAAGGGGAACATAAAAGAGGGAGGCTGGCAGAAGGAAGCTGGGCTGGGACCAAACTGGCAATCCACTCTGGAGAATTGAATGCCCTGGCATCATTGGAGAAATTCATAATTTATCAGTGAAACAGTTCAAGGAAGTAATTAAACTTGGAGGACTTACGTACTTCTCTTGCCGACCCCCCCAGCCCTGAAGTTAAAAGGGATACACCTCAAAAGAGA
>NW_027861215.1:0-255 GCF_054177405.1 Leptonychotes weddellii
ACCTAGAATAGAGAGGTGAGGCCCGTGTGTAATCGGAATAAAGAGCATGTATGGGGGGGGGTGGCAGCAGAGGTGGGTAGGAGACACTGGGCCACTTACCTGGAGATCAAGCGGTGTAGGGGGACCCCCAGGGATAGAGACAGAGACGGCCAAAAACCTGTGGGAAGCTGGAGTCAGGATGCCCAGACAGGGAAGAGACCGGGAGACACAGTACTTGAGACCAAGGGGTTGGGTCACCTGTCCACAGTGGCTCCA
>NW_027861216.1:0-1907 GCF_054177405.1 Leptonychotes weddellii
AGAAAGAGAGAGAGAGAGAGAAAGAATTCCAAGCCAAGTCTGCACTGAGCACAGAGCCCGACACAGGGCTCGATCTCACGACCCTGAGATCATGACCTGAGCTGAAATCAAGAGTCTGACGTTTAACTGACTGAGCCACCCAGGTGCCCCTTTTTCCCTCCTTTTCGAATAGGAATGGAATTGGAATCCTATTTGCCTGGGAAATAGGTTGATGAAAAGTAGTGTTTGATAAAACTCATCTAGTCACTTTGTGCTTACTGAATTGCAAAGAGAAAAGTCTGGAAACATGAAAACCTGTGAAGAATAGAATTAATTAAAAACTAGAATGGGGAAATGGGAATTTAAAGGATGAAATTAATATTAGAGATTTTATAAAGAAAAAAGTTGCTAGAACTTGATGATTGGAGCCTGGGTCTAGGTACTTGAAATCTGGAGGTCAGTAGTAATCTTCAAGGATGTATATTTGCATGCAAGCAAATTTATGAAACACTAAGGGCAAAGCGTCATTCTCTGATTACTTTCTTCTCCTCTGGTCCTTTCTACCTTATTCTACGATATACCTTACTGTAGATAAATCCAATGTTTAAAGGCCCAACAAAGCCCCTTTTAATTCGCTTAATTCTTTCTGACTCTTGTAACCCTCATTTAGGGTCCCATTCTCTGATTGAGCATAATATATAACTTGGAACTCTAAAATCTCATGATACTCAGAGCAAAAATGCTTTTGTGGGTATTCAAGTTTAATTAACTATATCCTATATCCCCCTCTTACATATTTATAATGAACACTGGCATATTAAGGGCTCTGAGAATGGCCTGTAATAAAGAACCCTGTTTAACTTTGTTCAGTTTAATGTTTCCCAAATTTGTTTGGCCATCATGTGCAGGGGCCACATCTTATATCTGTATGTCAAGTGTCCAATAAATACATAAATTCATGAAAATTCAGTTGACATAGGCATTTCTATATAATGATGCTTACATTCTACTTTGTATCTACAAATAAAGCTGTACTCAGCTAAAGACCAATGACAGATATCTGTGTACGTGTATTTCCGCAGATACTGTCTAACAGAAAGGAGAAATGAAATACTAAGGAAAAGTAAAAAAATGTATCATGATGCTTTAACAAATGATGAAGTAGACTAAATGCATTAAAATGAATTGAATTTAACATTAATAAAGTACATTTAGGATTCTTTTTACATGTCTTAGCTCTATACATTAACTTACCAATGGCAGCTTTCCCCCAGATTTGTACACGGAAGTCTGTTTTCCCTTTTGTGGATTTATTTAATATTTGAAGGCTAGTTTTAAATCTGTGTTGTTGCTCATTTTTTTCATCTCCTTCCCAAGGATTCCATTCTTCACTTCCCAAAGTAGATTGTTCTGTGTTTTAAAAAGAGTAACCGTGTTTATCAGTAAGGTAGAGCTGCAGATGTAAATAAATTCAAGCCCTTTAAATTAGATGTGAGGGCGTGCTAATTTCAGCTTTTCATAGAGGTAAAGCAACTGCATTTGAACTGTTTAAACACATACAATAAAAAAAAGGAAATCAGAATTTTTATTAAATCTTTATTCTGAAAGATCTTAGAAATAGAATGTTAACAGCAGACACAAAATCATCTCTCCCAAATGAAACCTTCTAAACTAACTGGATAATATGTATCAAGTTTAACTTTCGCTATTCTTTATAGATTGTGTATAGGTAACCTATACATAAAAACTTGACTTCAGAATGGAAAGTGTCCAACAGTTTTAGATACTACTGTGCACAATTCTGAAAAAAGGGAGAGATAAGTCTGAGTCCGATTCTGACATAGGTCAAAATCCAGGACAGAGGACCACCATTTGGAGGTAAGGCACCCAGGCCTTCCCAAATCGCTGCAAGATTAGCGAAGGCTCTT
>NW_027861217.1:0-255 GCF_054177405.1 Leptonychotes weddellii
AAACTTATGGAGACAGTAAAAGGATCTGTGATTTCCAGGAATTAGGACAAGAGAGGGATGAATAGGTAGAGCACAGAGGATTTTTTTTTGTTGTTTTTTTTTTATTATGTTATGTTAATCACCATACATTACATCATTAGTTTTTGATGTAGTGTTCCATGATTCATTGTTTGCGTATAACACCCAGTGCTCCATTCAGAATGTGCCCTCCTTAATACCCATCACCAGGCTAACCCATCCCCCCACCCCCTCCCC
>NW_027861218.1:0-255 GCF_054177405.1 Leptonychotes weddellii
GGCTTTGGGCACCTGGGTGGCTCAGTCAGTTAAGCATCTTCCTTCAGCTCAGGTCGTGATCCCGAGGTCCTAGGATTGAGCCCTGCATCGGACTCCCTGCCCAGTGGGGAGCCTGCTTCTCCCTCTCCCTCTGCCCCTCCCCCTGCTTGTGTTCTCTCTCTCTCTCTGTCAAATAAATGAATAAATAATCTTAAAAAAAATACTTTGGCTTTTACTCTGAGTGCAAATGGGACACCAATGGAGGGTTTTTGGGTG
>NW_027861219.1:0-255 GCF_054177405.1 Leptonychotes weddellii
GGCGCCTGGGTGGCTCAGTCCCTTAAGCCTCTGCCTCTGGCTCAGGTCATGATCCCGGGATCCCGGGATCGAGTCCCGCATCGGGCTCCCTGCTCGGCGGGGAGTCTGCTTCTCCCTCTGACCCTCCCCCCTCTCATGCTCTCTCTCTATCTCATTCTCTCTCAAATAAATAAATAAAATCTTTAAAAAAAAAAAAAAAAGGATGCCTGGGTGGCTCAACTGGTTAAACATCTGCCTTTAGCTCAGGTCATGATC
>NW_027861220.1:0-255 GCF_054177405.1 Leptonychotes weddellii
AAAAGTTTTGCGGATCTAATGTACAACATGGTGACTATAGTTAACAATACAGTATTGTGTACTTGACACTTGCTGTGAGAGCAGAGCTTTAATGGTCTTGCCATAACAACCGAATGGTAATTATGTTAGGTAAAGGATGTGTTAACTAGCCTTACCGTGGTAAACATTTTGCAGTATATATGCGTATCAAATACACGCGCGTGTCCAGTCATCACGTTGTACACCTTGAATTTGCATAATGTTTGGGGGCGCCTG
>NW_027861221.1:0-255 GCF_054177405.1 Leptonychotes weddellii
ACCACCCCGGGCTCTGCCCCTGGCTTCACGTGGTCTTCCCTCTGTGGCTCCTTTTTGGGGAAGGACACCAGCCAGATTGGATCAGAGCCCACCCATATGACTTCATTTTGCCTTATTTACCTCTTTAAAGGTGCTGTCTCCGATTACATAGTCACATTCTGCGGTCCTGGTGGCTAGGACTTCAACAGAGGAATTTGGCAGCCAGTGCCCAAGGAAGCTCACAGTCCCCACGCGGAGGTGACATAAATCCCATCC
>NW_027861222.1:0-255 GCF_054177405.1 Leptonychotes weddellii
AAAAAAAAAAAAGAATAATGCCTCAGAATATAAAACCACTTAGCTGTAGTTTAGAATTGGCTCCTCCACAATGGGGTATCCCACAAACCTCAATGCAGTCATCTAGCCCCTTTTGCTTTGGTGTTGTCCTTGGTGTGTGGGACAAGTTGTGTCCTTGGTATGTGGGAAGCTTTTATTCTTTCACTGTCTGTACAGTAAAACCTACCTGAATCTGGAAGTGGCTCATTGTATCTTCATGACTAAATGAGTCAGGTC
>NW_027861223.1:0-255 GCF_054177405.1 Leptonychotes weddellii
AATGGAGCAGTGATAAGTAATCTAGGGGCATGACCCACCCCACTGGAGACATTCACAGCTGTTGCCATAACAAAAGCAGGAGCTGTGATAAGGAGCTGGGAAAATCTGTTACAAAGAAGACTACACCCAAATCAGACTGTGGACATGGACCATAATCAGCCTTGGAACTCACATAGTATGGGAGAATAGGCACAGATCCTAGGGTGCAAATTCTGTTTCCCTTTCCAAATGGTTCCTGATTCCTGATGGAGGCTT
>NW_027861224.1:0-255 GCF_054177405.1 Leptonychotes weddellii
TCAGTCAGCTAGTGAGAAAATTATGTTGTGCTGCATAATAAACCACCTCAAAACCAAATGGTTGTAATATTCCATATTTATTTTTTATTCATGCATCTGGGATCAGCTGGGAGAGTGCTGCTTTAGTCTGTAGGTCTGTGGGTTGGCTAGGGCACCTCTGTATCATATACCATATTCTGAGGCCTGCTGGATGAAGGGACAGTGGTTATTCTTTTCACAGCAATGGCAAAAGAATAGCACAATTCAAGGTCCTAC
>NW_027861225.1:0-255 GCF_054177405.1 Leptonychotes weddellii
CCCCCCCCCCCCCCCCCCCCCCCCCCCCCCCCCCCCCCCCCCCCCCCCCCAAGGGGTGGCCTGGTGGTGGGTATTGAGGAGGGCACGTTCTGCATGGAGCACTGGGTGTTGTGCACGAACAATGAATCATGGAACACTTCATCTAGAACTAATGATGTAATGTATCTCCATACATTACATAAGAATAAAAATAAATAAATAAATAAATAAAATAAAATAAAATAAACACACACACACACAAAAAAAGATCTCATC
>NW_027861226.1:0-255 GCF_054177405.1 Leptonychotes weddellii
ATTGCCAGGCTTGGGTGTTAGAGAGAAAACTAATTTTTTTTTTTTTTTTTTCTGACATTGGGTGTTTTCAAATGAGCCAAACCTGTATGGGCTGGGCAGATCTGGGCCCCTGAGTTAGTACTAGGTGAATGTGAGTGTTTCATGGGGGATGGTGGGCTCTGGGAAGAGAAGGCTGGCCAAGGTCCAGCTGGAGAGGGAGGCCATGGAAGCTAGTGGGAGCCCAGTGTGGGGAGCTGTCTTTCTGCAGAGCCAGGT
>NW_027861227.1:0-1907 GCF_054177405.1 Leptonychotes weddellii
TGTACCTCTGAAATAAATAATGCAATATATGTTAAGAAAAAAAAATAAAGAAAAAGATAGCAGTAGGGGAAGAATGAAGGGGGGGAAATCAGAGGGGGAGACGAACCGCAAGAGACGATGGACTCTGAAAAACAAACTGAGGGTTCTAGAGGGGAGGGGGGTGGGAGGATGGGTTAGCCTGGTGATGGGTATTAAAGAGGGCACGTTCTGCATGGAGCACTGGTGTTATGCACAAACAATGAATCATGGAACACTACATCAAAAACTAATGATGCAATGTATGGTGATTAACATAACAATAAAAAATTTAAAAAATAAAAAAATTTATTGTTTCTCTGTCTAAAAGGTATAAAAGATTCATGCTTTGGTCACTTCTTTGAGTCTCATGTTTGTATGAGGCTCCAATATATACAAAATTAAATTTTTCTCCTGTTAATCTGTTTTATGTCAATTTAATTATTAGACCAGCCAAAGAACCCAGAAGGAGGGAAATGTTTCCTACCCTCCACTACTTTCACTTCTTTTTTGGGTTCTGTGATTTTCTTATTCAGTGATTCCTTTCAAAAAGTATTCTATACAATGTTTAAACCTGTAGTTATTTCAGTTGGGAGAGTTCTTAGAGGTTTGTTTATACTGGAAATGGCACTTAGCATATTATGGTACTTTATATGTACCATAGCAATTTGGGGCTAGTTAATTCACCTTTCTGCTTTAGTGTCCAGCTGCAAAACAGGATCCCAATACTTACTTGACAGGGTTGTTAAAACTAGCATCCTAGTAAGCACTTGGTAATTATATCTTCTGATAATCCCTCTTTTCTGATCCTGGGATACACTGCTTTACTGCCTATTTTTAGCACTGATATTGACATTTCTGGTAGAGAACTTAAACTTATCTTTTTTAGTTATTAGCATTGATTGGTGACTGGAAGTGAACAGTTTGCCTGATTTGGCTGAGTATGTTTTCTGACTTTTCAGTTTCTTAGTTGACAGGAAGTATTTACCTCCATACGTATTTAGAATAAGGTAGAAATTACACCAGAATAAACTTTAAAAAATTATTTTTAAAGTCAGAGAAGTGATTTTTTTTTTTTAATATTTTATTTATTTGTCAGAGAGCGAGCAAGCACGGGGGCAGAGGGAGTGGCAGACAGAAGAAGCAGGCAGAGGGAGAAGCAGGCTCCCCACTGAGCCAGGAGCCAGATGCGGGACTTGATCCCAGAATCCTGGGATCATGACCTGAGCTGAAGGCAGAGGATTAAATGATTGAACCACCCAGGTGTCCCAGAAGTGAAATTTTTTTTAATTCATTTTTTACTTGTTTCATACCAAGATGAAACTTTCTTTGAAGATTAAAGGTCAATTATTAATTACTTTTTGAAGGCTTTCTGACTCTCCTCTTAGGAAGGGTTAGTTGTTCCTTCCATAATGTTCCCATGGTACCTTGTTTATACCTCTGCTATCTCACTTACCACATGAATTGTAATTACTTATTTACACTTTCTCTCTCCATTAGAGTTTGATCTCCTTGCAATACAGACCCTGGCCTGTCATCTTAGTATCTCCAGGGCCTGGAACATATAAAAGGCAATTTGCAAATATATGCTAACTCTGATCAAATTAGTTTTTCATTACTTTCCTACATTAACTCTTTAGACATTTGAAATGTGCTTTCTCTCATGTATCCTTTTTGTTGTTCCTTTGATAAGTAATTCTATCGAATTTGAAAAGTTTTATTCTCCATCTATGTACTCATGAACATAAGAAGCAAACTGCAAACTATGATGGGGAAACTGACAAATCCACCAATAAAGTGAGATTTTTAACATTCTCTCCAGATGGGTCACGAAGATAAAGTCAGTAAGGGCACAAATGTGACAAGAACATTTTACAACTTTTTTTTTTTTT
>NW_027861228.1:0-255 GCF_054177405.1 Leptonychotes weddellii
GTCTCAGTCCACAGTGGCTATCTGCTTACTTAGAGGTCTTGTGGATTTGCCCATTGTGCTTATTTGAGCAAGAGGAGAGGACAATTGGAGTGAGATGGCAGGGCTGAGAGAGGGCTGGCAGTGAAGCAGTCCATATGCTACTTGGAAAAATCAGGAATGTATGAGTTTGCCATACATCAAGAGGATGTCCCACAACTCTTGATGGGGATCCCAGGCACAAGAGGCTCTGGAGGGGACTGCCAGGGCAGATGCTAA
>NW_027861229.1:0-255 GCF_054177405.1 Leptonychotes weddellii
CTATTTCAACTGGTCCCCAGAATTGAGCTGTATATCGACCAGACCACTCTGAGCAACCACGAAACCAGCCTGAGATATAAGAAGATCTGGATCTCTACAAACAGAATATCGCAGGCGGTTGGTTTTGAGGTACGAAGCGGAGAGCCGTGATTCTGCGGGCAGATATTGGAGGATAAACAGTGGCGGGAGGGTGCCTGGATGTGGAGATCCTACACCGCCAGTGAGTGACAACCTTGCGCACTGCAGACGGGCACA
>NW_027861230.1:0-255 GCF_054177405.1 Leptonychotes weddellii
GCCCCCAGGAGGCCTTTGGCAATATTGGAGACAGTTCAGTTGTCTTAGCTGGGAGAGTGCCACATCTAGTGGGTGGAAGCTGGGGGCTTCGGTGCACCGAACAGCCCCCCACAAAGGAGAAGTACCCACTCACACTTCTCAGTAGTGCCGAGGTCAGGAAATGGGACACACAGACAGGTACACACAGCCGCTGTCCCTCGGGGAACCACGGAAACGTAGGTGTGTGAAGGAGTGATTACAGCGGGGCGGCTTCGT
>NW_027861231.1:0-255 GCF_054177405.1 Leptonychotes weddellii
GCTTAACTAATAAAGTAAAATGTCTTTATTATAAGCTCTCAAAATAGTGTATATCAGGGTGCCTGGGTGGCTTAGTCATTAAGCGTCTGCCTTTGGCTCAGGTCATGATTCCTGGGTCCTGGGATCGAGCCCCACATCAGGCTCCCTGCTCAGCGGGAAGCCTGCTTCTCTTTCTCCCACTCCCCCTGCTTGTGTTCCCTCTCTCACTGTGTCTTTCTGTCAAATAAATAAAGTCTTTTAAAAAAAAGAATAAGA
>NW_027861232.1:0-255 GCF_054177405.1 Leptonychotes weddellii
TATCATCTGCAAAGAGTGAGAGTTTGACTTCTTCTTTGCCGATTTGGATGCCTTTTATTTCTTTTTGTTGTCTGATTGCTGTGGCTAGCACTTCCAATACTATGTTGAATAGCAGTGGTGATAGTGGACATCCCTGCCGCGGAACAAGGAGTTTTAAGCAACAAGTTAGGAATACATGTACAGGTAAAAGCAAATAGACCTTCTGTAAACCTAGAGATTTCAAGGATATTTATGACAGCAGCACCCAGTCATCTT
>NW_027861233.1:0-255 GCF_054177405.1 Leptonychotes weddellii
CAAGCACAGCCCTTCCCACACTTTCTTGCTACTGCATTTTACTCATTGATTTATTCTGGGGAGATGCTATTTATTTATTTGCTTGTTTCCTTGCTTTATAACAGGAATATAACGTACCCATGATTACAGGGTGTGGTTTGCGTTAATCTGCATTGTGTAGCTCCACAAAGTCTTACATTTATATACACTACCACAAGATCACCCAGCTCAAGATCCCAAACGTCTCCAGCACCCCAGAAGGTTCTTTTTTTTTTT
>NW_027861234.1:0-255 GCF_054177405.1 Leptonychotes weddellii
CTGGACTTTCAAAAAAAATAAGTATTACCGATGCCATAAGAACGTTGGGAGAATTCAACCTAAAAGAAATATGTGGCACCTGCTCTGTACTATTTTGCTGAGTCTCTAGGTATAAAGACAGACAAAACAAACATATATTTCAGTTCAGTGAGAGGATAGAGACAAGTAAAAGGCCATTCTGATATGGACATATATTATAGCAAGAGAAAACAGCACATAAAAAAGTAAATGAATAAAATAATTTCAAGTGACAAC
>NW_027861235.1:0-255 GCF_054177405.1 Leptonychotes weddellii
GCACCAGCCGCCTCTGCGGGGACAGCCTCCCACGGGGACTCGGGCCCCCAGGCCTGGTCGCTGCCCTGCCGAAGAACCTCGGGCCTCGGCTGGGGGCCTGGACTCGGACGGACGAAGCTCCTCAGGCCGGGGCTGTGCCGCCCCCTGCAGAGAACCTGTTCTCTCCTCCTGCGTCCGAGGCCGCGCTGACTCTGGGATCCGGCGCTGGGGGTGGCCCGGGGGGCGGGGGGGCTCTGTGAGAAGACACACTGCTCT
>NW_027861236.1:0-255 GCF_054177405.1 Leptonychotes weddellii
ATGAGTTACTACAGTTTTTCACTCTTCTCACTGATGACAGAATCATAATCTATTCTTATAAATCCATTAACAAGTAGGGATCCAAAAGGGTACGTGCACCCCAATGTTTATAGCAGCAATGTCCACAATAGCCAAACTGTGGAAAGAGCCAAGATGTCCATCGACAGATGAATGGATAAAGAAGATGTGGTATATATATGGAATATTATGCAGCCATCAAAAGGAATGAGATCTTGCCATTTACAACGACGTGGA
>NW_027861237.1:0-255 GCF_054177405.1 Leptonychotes weddellii
CCATCCCAGGAATTGTATAGCCAAATAATAGAGGTGAAAACAAAGTAAAACAGTGTCCCAGAGCATGTGGGGTCAGTCTGCTTGGTGACACACAGGGACAATTGTCAAGAAGGTCTTCCCCAGGGCGCCTGGGTGGCTCAGTTGGTTAAGCGACTGCCTTCAGCTCAGGTCATGATCCTGGAGTCCCTGGATCGAGTCCCGCATCGGGCTCCCTGCTCGGCAAGGAGCTTGCTTCTCTCTCTGACCCTCCCCCCT
>NW_027861238.1:0-1906 GCF_054177405.1 Leptonychotes weddellii
AAAAAAAAAAAGTGTGTGAACACAGATACACTTATTTTTACTACCTGCTTTTTTCAATAAGATACCACAGACTTTATTCATATAGTTCTACATGGTTAAACAGTTAGTGCTGTTTTGTGTGGCTCTACCATAATTTCTTTATTGAGTCAACTAATGATGGCCATTTAGGTTACTTCTAATTTTTGTTTGTAAGTGGAATTGTTGGGACAGAGTATGCATGTTAAAAATTTTGACACGCATTTTACATACCTTCCACAAATGTGCCGCTCTGTACTTCTACCAGCAGTGTAATAAGGATACTTATATACTAATATAATATTAATAATAATATTAATATTATATATATTAATATATATAATATAATTATTCTAATAATATATACTAATATACTAATATTAGTATAAGGATACTAATATAACACTTGTTGATAGCAAGTGTTATAATCCTCGTTAGTCTGATAGGCGTAAAGTGCTTTTTTTTAATTTTCTAAGATCTTATTTATTTATTAGAGAGAGAGAGAGCGGGCATGAGCAGGTGTGGGGGAGAGGGGCAGAGGGAGAGGGAGAAGCTGACTCCCCCCTGAGCAGGGACCCCGATGGGGGACTCCATCCCAGGACCCTGGGATCAGGACCTGAGCCAAAGGCAGACGCTGAACCGACTGAGCCACCCAGGCGCCCCAGATGTCAGGTGCTTTTAAAGTTTTAATTTGCGTTTCTTTTGGTTATCAATGAGGTTATATTTTTTTCATTTTTTGTATTTCATGACTCTTATTAGTTGCCTGTTATCAGACTTTGTTCATATTTCTATTGGTTATCTAATCTTTTGTTGTTAGAACTTTTTATAGATATAAATACTGTGGCTTCAAGTTTGATTAATTTGTGGAGATTGTCCTGATATTCCTGTTTAATTTGAATTTTATTACCGTAGTTCCTTCCAGGAGGTACTTTATGCCGAGGAAAAACCAATGAATGTGATGTTCCAGAATATTGCAATGGTTCTTCTCAGTTCTGTCAGCCAGATGTTTTTATTCAGAATGGATATCCTTGCCAGAATAACAAAGCCTATTGTTACAATGGCATGTGCCAGTATTATGATGCTCAGTGTCAAGTCATCTTTGGCTCAAGTAAGACATTTTAATTATAATTCATTCCTTTGATTTGATTTGATTTTGTGCTTTAGTTTTTGTTAAAAATGGAAAGAAAACATTATTGATAAAATTTAAATTCTCCTGTTTTCTCTCTCTTGTTATATCTCCCTCCTTCCTTCTCCATGAGCAGTCCTGTTCATGAATTTGATATGTGCAAATTCAGTTGATGATTTTTGCTTTTACTCCCTCTCTTTTTATCACCTTTCTATTCTATATATATAAACAAAATAAATAAATATATATTTACTTAGTATCACGTTCTAGTTTTAATAATTTCATATAAATAGTATGGGTATATAGATATGGATCTGCTATTTTCATTACTCAGTCAAAATGTTTTTGACACATTTGATTACAATATCAATATAGTATGATACATTTAGATCTTAGTATATTAGAGTATTTCATTATGTAAATAGAATCCATTCTCATACTTCTAGCTCAGTAGAATCATTGTTGTGCTCCTGATGGAAGCATTCCTCTTGGAACTAAGATCTCTAGGCTAGCAGGAGCACAAGGTGGTAGGAACAGGAAGCAAAAATTTTGCTAGACGGTCACTAGGAGAAATACTGGTGCCACTTTCACTTCTTCCTCATGATTCCTGGACCAGCGGGGCCTGATAGAACAACTTATCCTTCACTTTTGAAGGGAAATCTAGATATGTCCACACTACCGGCCCCTAGAAATTTCACTGAGGTGGAAGACTCCTGATTTTTTTCTCAGATTTGCTTTCCACCTCTGACATGCAACTGTCTTACC
>NW_027861239.1:0-255 GCF_054177405.1 Leptonychotes weddellii
AGGGCAATGCTCCCCGTCATTGCTCTGGGGAAGCGCATGGGCACTTGGACAGACACCGAGCCAAATCCTTCCATGTTTTCTTTATGCTTAAATTATTTTCCAAACTGGAAAACAGTATGGAGGTCCTCAAAAAGTTGAAAATAGAGCTACCATATGATCCAGCAATTGCACTACTGGGTATTTACCCCAAAGATACAAAAGTAGGGATCCGAAGGGGTACGTGCACCCCGATGTTTATAGCAGCAGTGTCCACAA
>NW_027861240.1:0-255 GCF_054177405.1 Leptonychotes weddellii
ACATTCAACCAACTGAGCCGCCGAGGTGCCCCACCAGTGGACACCTTTAATTAGTATTCTGATGCTTAGAGAAATGCTGGATATATAGGTACACAGTAGGTTATATTTGATAATTATGATATATGATAATAAGCTTAGAGTCTAAATTGACAAGATCACAAAGCAAGAAGTAATTCATTACTTTTTACCATTTGAAACAAGATGGTTAATTCCCCTCCATAGAGTAGCTAAGATTCAAAATATTTTTTCTGGGGG
>NW_027861241.1:0-255 GCF_054177405.1 Leptonychotes weddellii
ATTCCCATTGCCTTGAAGTTAAATCCAATTTAGTAAATGTATACCATATTCTTGTGTAAACAAAAAATAAAAATCATCTATTTGTTATAACCTCAATTAGGCATTCTATTACATAAAGATGAAATCACCCCTTACTTTTCAAATTTACCTATAAATATATTATAGAAAATTTCATCATGGCTTCAAAAAAGAGTGTGTAATATCTACCCAAACAAAAATAAAAACATAAGAAGAACTGAAAGAGTTTGAAAAGTA
>NW_027861242.1:0-255 GCF_054177405.1 Leptonychotes weddellii
AGAAGAGAAAGTGCATTTTTGAAGATCGAGAGCAGGTAAGGCAGGGTTAAAAGACATGGGTTTGAATCCTATCTTCTCTCCAGTCAACAGGCTTGAAAAGCCTCTGTTCTCTGGGGGCCCTTTTCCCAGACTTTACTGTGAGGGGTTAGATGAGTTGCAGCTCAAGCTTCCTCCCACAGGCAGCAGTCAGGGAGTCTCACTTCCTGAGGCTGAAACACCAAGACTTCCCCTGGTGTCTTGAAATAGAAGGTCCCT
>NW_027861243.1:0-255 GCF_054177405.1 Leptonychotes weddellii
ATGCCTCCTGAAGGGGGGGCGCCCGCCCGGACCTGATGCCTCCCGAGGGGCAGCGCCCACCGGGACCCGATGCCTCCCGAGGGGGGTGTCGCCCGCCCGGACCTGATGCCTCCCGAGGGGGAGACACCCGCCTGGACCCGATGCCTCCTGGGGGGGGGACGCGCACCCGGACCCGATGCCTCCCGAGGGGGATGTCGCCCTCCTGGACCCGATGCCTCCTGGGGTGGGGCGCCCACCTGACCCGATGCCTCCCGG
>NW_027861244.1:0-255 GCF_054177405.1 Leptonychotes weddellii
TTCTTGACTCTCTGATAGTGCTTCTCATTTCCGTTAACTCACACAGGTTCTGTACCACTACTAAAGAATTTAGTGCCTGGAACATGACAGGTGCTCAAAAAATATTTGACAAAATTAGCAGTTATTGCTTAGATATTTTCACCTGCTGAGTCTATGTTTTATGCTTCCTTATCAATGACTAGTATTTTACTCATTAATGGTTTGTGAAATAAATTAGTGCATGAATGCATGATTTAATAAGTCTTCTAAGGTTTT
>NW_027861245.1:0-255 GCF_054177405.1 Leptonychotes weddellii
TCGGGAGAGAGCCTGCTTCTCCCTCTGCCTGCCTTTCCCCCTACTTGTGCTCTCTCTCTCTGTCAAATAAATAAATAAATAAAATCTTAAAAAAAAAAAGAAAGTTAAAACAGAAGGTTTAAATAAGATCCAGAGTCTCATAATAATAACCAAACTGTCCAGGTTTTGATCTATTATTTGCATATAAGAACTAGAAAGATTGTTAGAATAATCTGATAAAGATTTTATTTTAAAAACATCCAAAAAAGGTTTCAA
>NW_027861246.1:0-255 GCF_054177405.1 Leptonychotes weddellii
GCCAGCATGGCCCACAGATGAAGTCCACAGGCCCGAGATCCTGATAATCGCTGGGAGGCATGTCTTGTCCGGAGCCATGCAGCCTGCTGGGGCCACCAGGATGGCAGCCCTGACCCGTCTACTCACACCCTCTGCCCATAGGAAGAAGGCGCATCCTTAGCCATCACCCCATGTCCCTGTAGCAGCCCTGAGTGCAGCCTCCTGCCACGCCTGCTGGAGGCCCCAGATGGGGCTGCCTGTGGGGCGCTTCTCCCC
>NW_027861247.1:0-1906 GCF_054177405.1 Leptonychotes weddellii
GTGTGAGCAGGGCTGGCCCAAGGAGACGCATCGGCCCGGCCTTTGAACTCTGCGGAAAGCAGCACTCGCCCTGCCTGTTCCTCAGAGCACGTCTGTCCCGCCAGCAACTGGATCGTCCGGGAACCTCGCCCGGCCCCAGTCACTGAGTGGCAAATACCATCTACTTTCCTCGAGCTTTTATGTTGCCCCACCCCCGCAGGACAAACAGGCCTGGCTGAAATGACTGTGGCCTTGGCCGTCAAAGGGACTTACTGCTAGCTGGAGCTCCACATGCTCTACCACAGGCCAACCAAGACTAGGTCACACATGCCTCTATGCCAGGAACCATGTCCCCAGGAGGCGGAGGGGACCCGGGGCAGCCCCTGCCTTCAAGAAGGGCCAGGGAAACCAAGGGACTGCGGTTTAGCGTGTTACGTGGCTTGACAAGCCCAGAGGAGGAATCTAACCCTTGAGGAAAGGGAGACAATGGGCCTAATCTCTTCTTTTATTATTGAAATTGCCAAACAGAAACGGAAGTAGAATAGATCATGAACCCTCAGCACCCACACCCTCCAGTTACAGTGATTGGGAACTTATGGCCAATCTACTTCCTTTGCACCCCCATCCCAACTGTACTGGATTATTCTAAGGCAAATTCCAAAGATCATATGGTTTTGCCCACAAATGCTCTAGAAGATAAGGACTCCTTTTTTTTTTTCCCTAACAAAATGATAAAATAGAAACTCCTCACTATCACCAGGTAGATACTTGGTCAATGTTGAAAGTCCCGATTGTCTCATGATATTTTTTTACAACTGGTTCATTCAAATCAGGATCCAAACCAGGTCTGATGCAGGCAGGCTGAGTCTGAGAACCCAGGGGAGGGTTCCCCACCAGACCAGCCAAAACGGTCCTTGGCTTCGCACAGGATAGAAATCAAATGCAAGCCAAAGTAAAAAACAGTTTATTGAATCGTGAAGTGACAGAGAATAGCAGACAGGTGTGTCTGGGAGACTCGGAAAGGAATGGAGACTGAGTCTCGTCGCTGCTTGGGGCTAGGGGTTTTTATTAGAAAAGGGTCTAGAGTACATGTTCCTCCAGGAATCCAGGGAAGGGTCAATCACAGGCAAATATCAGGTGAACAAAAGTAGTGTGATTCCAGAAATTGCCGAAGGTAGGGGTTATTGAGGCCAGCGTCAGCTGAGGTTTGTTTGAAGCTATTGTTCTGGAACAGGTTTGGGATCTGGCTCTTCTTAAGTGTAATTAGGTGTTTGGGACCTAGGACAAAACTCAGAATGATTAACTTTCTTGCTTCCCCTTTGAAGTGGGAACATAGCTTCTTTGGCTTATTCAGAGGCAATTTATGGAACATGAGTAAATGGGGCCCAAATAGCAGAGTCCCTGCAGCTTTCCTACTTCAGGTCCACACATTCCAATTGGTTGATGTATCTGTTAAGTTTCTCTTACTCTGTATCCCCTCTCACTCCCCACTTTCCCCTTGTTCTTGTCAAAGGAACCTGGTTGTTTATCCTATTACATTTCCCACATTCGGGAGGATTTGGCTGGTTGCTTCTTGGTGGTGGTCATTTCACGTGTTCATCCGTCCCGTGTATCTCCTGTTAACTGGTGGCTAGACCTAGAGGTTTGATGTCATTCAGGTTTGCTTTGTCGGCAAGGAGACTTCTCTGGTGGTCTTGTGTCACTCCTGTGACACCGCATCCCAAGGCATATAAACCCTATGGGTGATCTTGGTTGGCCTGTGGTAGAGCATGTGGAGCTCCAGCTAGCAGTAAGTCCCTTTGACGGCCAAGGCCACAGTCATTTCAGCCAGGCCTGTTTGTTCTGCGGGGGTGGGGCAACATAAAAGCTCGAGGAAAGTAGATGGTATTTGCCACTCAGTGACTGGGGCCGGGCGAGGTTCCCGGAC
>NW_027861248.1:0-255 GCF_054177405.1 Leptonychotes weddellii
CCCAGAATTTGGAACTTGGTTTCTCTTACACGTGGGTGGAGATCCCTCTCTCTCCTACACACACACACACACACACATGAATTTCCACAGAAAATGACATTAACACTGAGTCTGAAAAAATAAGAGACAGGCAAAAAAAAAAAGATGACATTTTGGCATGTTTACATTTTCATATAAAGTAGGTGAGAGAGGAAGAGAGAGAGTATGGAAGAGTATGAAAATTTAGGGGATACATATATACTGGAATAGTTGAAA
>NW_027861249.1:0-255 GCF_054177405.1 Leptonychotes weddellii
CCTCACCCCTTCCTCCAGCTCCTCCCACCTCCCAGGACTCCCCCAGCCTCTCCCACCTGAAATACAGCCCCTGGCCCATGCCAGCCCCCAGCTCCACTCAGCTCCTCCCTCCTCCTCTTCCTATCACCGTGTTGGGGTGTGAGGCCGGGACGGGAATCCTGGCCCCCTGCTCCGTCGCTGTGTGCCTTAGCCCCTCTGGTCTCAGTTTCCTCATCTCTAAAGTGGGGATCATGACAGGCCCTGCCTCAGAGGCTT
>NW_027861250.1:0-255 GCF_054177405.1 Leptonychotes weddellii
AAACCTTTCTGAGTCCATTTTCCCAAATGTATAAGAGGAATATCTATCTACCTCACGGTATTGCTGTGAGAATTTCTTCAGATGAAACGTCTAAAACAGCACCTGCCAAACAGCAGGCTCTTTTGACACTTGTCAATTTCCTGCAACTTGGCTTACTTCTATTCCCCTTTCTAGCCAGCTTTCAGGTCCTATCCCAAACATAACTAAAAGTTAAAAGGTCATACTGGGGCATCTGAGTGGCTCAGTCGTTAAGCG
>NW_027861251.1:0-255 GCF_054177405.1 Leptonychotes weddellii
GTTATTTAGAGCTCATTTTAAATTACAAAACATCTCTCTGATATTCACACGACACCTTCATCTCAATCTGTTTCCTAAGAGTCAAATATTTTATAATCTAATGCATAATTTCAAGTTTCTTGAAATTCAATAAAAACAATGTAGTAGATTTAATGATTGATTCCCCCAATATCTATCCTTATATAAATAAGGAGATATATATATGCAACAGCACATTTTGAGGAATTGAAATTAGCTCCAAGGTTGGGACTGATT
>NW_027861252.1:0-255 GCF_054177405.1 Leptonychotes weddellii
GAATTTGGAACTTGGTTTCTCTTACACGTGGGTGGAGATCCCTCTCTCTCCTACACACACACACACACACACACACATGAATTTCCACAGAAAATGACATTAACACTGAGTCTGAAAAAATAAGAGACAGGCAAAAAAAAAAAGATGACATTTTGGCATGTTTACATTTTCATATAAAGTAGGTGAGAGAGGAAGAGAGTATGGAAGAGTATGAAAATTTAGGGGATACATATATACTGGAATAGTTGAAAGCAG
>NW_027861253.1:0-255 GCF_054177405.1 Leptonychotes weddellii
CCCCCCCCCCAAAAGACCCATATCAATGTCGATTGAATATGAATAAAATAATACCAATTATATGGATTTTCCCATAAATTTTAGTTGTAAATTTTTTGAGCTGTAAAGTTTTGACAAAAAAACGCATAAAACTCTAGAAAAACTATTGGAAATATTAAAGATAACACTTTCCATAAGCTAGTCATTACTGAGTATAGCATATATTACTTTCATAACTAGCACTGAAGTGTTTCATATGTTGTTTTGCCTCAAATG
>NW_027861254.1:0-255 GCF_054177405.1 Leptonychotes weddellii
TCAGTCAGCTAGTGAGAAAATTATGTTGTGCTGCATAATAAACCACCTCAAAACCAAATGGTTGTAATATTCCATATTTATTTTTTATTCATGCATCTGGGATCAGCTGGGAGAGTGCTGCTTTAGTCTGTAGGTCTGTGGGTTGGCTAGGGCACCTCTGTATCATATACCATATTCTGAGGCCTGCTGGATGAAGGGAAAGTGGTTATTCTTTTCACAGCAATGGCAAAAGAATAGCACAATTCAAGGTCCTAC
>NW_027861255.1:0-255 GCF_054177405.1 Leptonychotes weddellii
CTTCGTCCAGCGTGTGGCCATGGAGATCCCCAATGGTTTGGTTACAAAGGAGAGGCTGAGTAAGTTAAAGTCGATATTTGTGCAAGAGACTATTTTACACAAAATCCTTTAGGAAGGAAGAGAAATACATGAGAGATGATCTCAGCAAGCAGACTCTACCTCAATCTAGGAGAGAATATTGGAAGGACAGATTTCACTGCAGTCTTTCTGGACAGAAACCCTTGGTTTATGTGTGTGAAGATACCTGGCTGGAAC
>NW_027861256.1:0-255 GCF_054177405.1 Leptonychotes weddellii
ATTTTGGGGCATCTGGGTGGCTCAGTCGTTGGGCGCCTGCCTTCAGCTCGGGTCATGATCCCGGGGTCCTGGGATTGAGCCCCGCTTCAAGTTCCCTGTTCAGCAGAGAGCCTGCTTCTCCCTCTCCCTCTGCCTGCCACTCCCCCTGCTTGTGCTCTCTCTCTGTCAAATAAATAAAAATAAAGATCTTAAAAAAAAAGAAATTTTTAAGAAGAACAAAGTTGAGGGGTGCCTGTGTGACTCATCGGTTAAGCC
>NW_027861257.1:0-1906 GCF_054177405.1 Leptonychotes weddellii
GCAGTTTTGGGGTGGAGTCTTTTGGGTTTTCCACATAAAGTATCATATCATCTGCAATAACTATTCCTTTCTTAATGCCTAGCAGTGGTTGTTAATCTGGGCTCCATTCCTCCCTTCCTCCTTCCCTTCTTTCCTTCCTTCCTTCCTTCCTCTCTCTCTTCCCTCCCTTTCTCTCTCTCTTTCTTCCTTCCTTCTTTCTTTCTTTCTTTCTTTCTTTCTTTCTTTCTTTCTTTCTTTCTTAATTTTAAAGTAACCCCTACACTCCACCTGGGGCTCGAACTCACAACCCCAAGAGCAAGAGTTGCATGCTCCACCAACTAAGCCAGCCAGGCACCTGTGGTCTCCATTTCTATAATTTTGTTATTTTAACAATGTCATATAAATAAAATCATGCAGTATATAATCCTCTGGGATTGGCTTTTTTTTTTTTTTTCTTCACTCCGTTCAATTAACTGGTTATTCACCCAGGTCACTGCATGTATCAATAGTTCCTTTTTTTTTTTTTTAAAGATTTATTTATTTATTTGAGAGAGAGAATGAGAGACAGAGAGCACATGAGAGGGGGGAGGGTCAGAGGGAGAAGCAGACTCCCTGCCGAGCAGGGAGCCCGATGCGGGACTCGATCCAGGGACTCCAGGATCATGACCTGAGCCGAAGGCAGTTGCTTAACCAACTGAGCCACCCAGGCACCCTCAATAGTTCCTTTTTAAAAACTGCTAAGTGATACTCAGTTTTGAAGGAGAGTTTTCCTGGATTTAGAATTCTTGGTTTATAGTTTATTTCCTTTCAGCATTTTGAATATATCCTCCAAATGCCACTGGCCTCCGTTGTTTCTGATGTGAAGTTATCCATAAATTGTATTGCTGTTCCAGCATTCCTATAAATTATTTTTCTCTTGCTGTTTTCAAAAATTTCCCCGTCTTTAGCTTCAGCAGTTTAACTATGACAAGCTTAGATACAGATCTCTTTGTGTTTACCCTACTTGAGATTTGTTGCCCTTGGATCTGAAATGTTTTTCATCAAATGTGGGAAGTTTTCAGCCATTATTTCTTCAGATAAACTTCCTGGCCCTTTATGGGACTCTCATTACACATTCTTTGGTACATTTGATATTGTCCCACAGATGTCTGAAGTTCTGCTTATTTTTCTTTAATCTTTTTTCCTCTGTGCTCTTCAGATAAGATAATTGCTCTTGATTTATCTTCATCTTCACTGATGCTTTCTTGTATGATATCTAATCTGCTGATATTGTTGAATCCACCTAGTGAATTTTTCACTTCAGTTATTGTACTTTTCTACTTCATTTGGTTCTTTTTTGTATTTTCTGTTTCTCTTGAGATTCTCTATTTGTTGAACAGTTTATTTCAGTCTTTAAACATGGCTTTCTTTCTTTTTTAAAACATATTTTAAATAGGTGCTTTGAAGTTTTTTGTCTGCTAAAACCAACATTTGGGCCCACTCAAAGTTTGTTTCCACTGACTGATTTTTTTTTCCATAGTAAAGATTAGATTTTACTATTTCTTTGTATGTCTCCGTTTTTGGTTGTTATTGAAAATGAACATTTTAGATAATATGTTACAGCAACTCCAGATTCTGATTTTTCCCTCCTGAGTGATTTTTTTCCAGTAACTTGCCTGAACCTAACTTACAGGATCTGTCTCCCTTATGGTCTGTGGCTGCTGATTATCTCTGCTCAGGTTTTTTTGTTTGTTTGTTTGTTTGTTTTTAAGATTTTATTTATTTATTTGAGAGACAGAGAGAGAGAGAGAGAGCATGAGAAGGGGGAGGGGAAGAGGGAGAAGCAGACTCCCCGCTGAGCAGGGAGCCCATATGGGGTTCCATCCAGGGACTCCGGGATCATGATGTGAGCCGAGGGCAGAGGCTTAACTGACTGAGCCACCCAGGT
>NW_027861258.1:0-255 GCF_054177405.1 Leptonychotes weddellii
ATTGCCAGGCTTGGGTGTTAGAGAGAAAACTAATTTTTTTTTTTTTTTTTTCTGACATTGGGTGTTTTCAAATGAGCCAAACCTGTATGGGCTGGGCAGATCTGGGCCCCTGAGTTAGTACTAGGTGAATGTGAGTGTTTCATGGGGGATGGTGGGCTCTGGGAAGAGAAGGCTGGCCAAGGTCCAGCTGGAGAGGGAGTCCATGGAAGCTAGTGGGAGCCCAGTGTGGGGAGCTGTCTTTCTGCAGAGCCAGGT
>NW_027861259.1:0-255 GCF_054177405.1 Leptonychotes weddellii
TTGTGCTCCAGAGCCATTATTTTAGAAAGGTAGTTCTTAGGAGTGCCAGGGACTCTGAGAGAATAATGAATTAAAGGGCCTTCTTTTCAGAATGGAAACTTGGAATAGAAAAACCCATTAGTATTCCACAAGGCTCAAATACTGAGAACTGCATTTCTTATTCATGCAGCTGGTTTGCATTAATAGAAAATTTTGCATACACTTGTCTATACAAATTTCCTCCCTCTTAGTGTTCACTGCCCCCCTCCCCCTTAA
>NW_027861260.1:0-255 GCF_054177405.1 Leptonychotes weddellii
AATTCCCTGGAGATATATATTTTATTGCTTTTTTTTTAAGATTTTATTTATTTATCAGAGAGAGACAGACCACAAGCATGGGGAGTGGCAGGCAGAGGGAGAAGCAGGTTCCCCACTGAGCAAGGAGCCCCATGGGACTCTATCCCAGGACCCTGGGATCATGACCTAACCTGAAGGCAGATGCTTAACTGACTGAGCCGGCCAGGCATCCCTTTATTGCTCTTTTAAATGGAGTTCCTGTTCCATTATATCTTG
>NW_027861261.1:0-255 GCF_054177405.1 Leptonychotes weddellii
GTTATAAAATAAACATGTCACAGAGATGAGAGGCACAGCACAGGGAATATAGTCGGTAATATTGTATTAATGTTGTTTGGTGGCAGTTGGTGACTGCACTCGTGATGAGTAATGAATAATGTATAGGATTGTTGAATCATTATGTTGTACACCTGAAAATGATAAAGCATTGTATATTAACTATATTTTAATAAAATTTTTATTTTATTTTATTTTTTTTTTATTCTTATGTTAATCCCCATACATTACATCATT
>NW_027861262.1:0-255 GCF_054177405.1 Leptonychotes weddellii
CTGGTGGTGGGTATTGAGGAGGGCACGTTCTGCATGGAGCACTGGGTGTTGTGCATGAACAATGAATCATGGAACACTTCATCTAGAACTAATGATGTAATGTATGGGGATTAACATAAGAATAAAAAAAAAAAGAAGAGAGGTGTCAGCTTGGGGTGTGTTTTCCGGGCCACATCCTGTTTCCTGCGGCAAGTACTACGAAGGCCGAGTGTTGGGGTTAACCGAGATTTGAATGTTGCCAAGCAAGTACAATGG
>NW_027861263.1:0-255 GCF_054177405.1 Leptonychotes weddellii
GCGCCTGGGTGGCTCAGTTGGTTAAGCGACTGCCTTCGGCTCAGGTCATGATCCTAGAGTCCCTGGATCGAGTCCCGCATCGGGCTCCCTGCTCAGCAGGGAGCCTGCTTCTCCCTCTGACCCTCCCCCCTCTCATGTGCTCTCTGTCTCTCTCATTCTCTCTGTCTCAAATAAATAAATAAAATCTTTAAAAAAAAAAAAGAAAATATGTGCATTTTGGTAAAATGTATATACATTTTTAGTAAAGAACATATA
>NW_027861264.1:0-255 GCF_054177405.1 Leptonychotes weddellii
TGTGGTTCCCAGATGTCTTTGCCAGAGGCGAAATTGCCCCGCCCTTGCTGGTCCAGGCTAAGTAAACTGCTCAGGTTTGCTCTCAGGAGCTTTTGTTCCCTGCAAGCTTTTGGTACAGCTTTGGAGGACTAGAGTGAAAATGGTGGCCTCCCAATCTCCGCCTGGGAGAAGCCGAGAACTCCGGGCCCCACCCCTCAGTGTGCCCCCAGAGAAAAGCCATCAGTCACTCCCATCTCCCCGGTCTCCTGCTGCACT
>NW_027861265.1:0-255 GCF_054177405.1 Leptonychotes weddellii
GGGGAGCGGGTCAGGCGGGCATGCAGGGGCGCGTCAGGGGGGCGCGCAGGGGGCGCGTCAGCCGGGCGCGCAGGGGAGCGGGTCAGGCGGGCATGCAGGGGCGCGTCAGCCGGGCGCGCAGGGGAGCACGCGGTGGTGGCGTCAGCTCCGACCTCAGAGGACGCTGGCAGCATTGACAGCGCTGAACCCCCGCACCAGGCAGGCCTCACTGCCCGGGGAGACGTGCGCTGAGATAAGAAGTGCGCTGACCCGAGA
>NW_027861266.1:0-255 GCF_054177405.1 Leptonychotes weddellii
GGGTGCTGTGACCTCCAGGCTGGGCTGAGGAAGAGAAGGGAGCAGCCTGTTCATGGACCATATGAACCGTGGCATTCAGGGAGATGACGTTTATGGAAAGCGACATTGATCCCTTGGCCCTAGAGAAAAAGCAGAGGGCATCCCGATCCCCGGGCCCAGGAGAGAACAAAAAGTGAGGGCTCCTGCCACCACCACCATGCGGGGCCCAGCACTAGGGTCTCCCCCTTGGCACAGGCCCAGGTTTGCAGAAGCTGG
>NW_027861267.1:0-255 GCF_054177405.1 Leptonychotes weddellii
TCTCTCTCTGCCTACTTCTCCTGCCTGTCCTTACCCCTGCTTGCTCTTTCTCTCTCTCTCTCTCTCTCTAACAAATAAGTAAAATCTTTAAAAAGTAATTCTTAGACTCCTATGTTGCTGGCTTTTGAAACTTCTTTTGTTGTTACTCCCCACTGGATGGAGTTTGCTATCACTTCTATAAAGCCTTGTCCTCAAGGGTACAGGACAAATCAGCTCAATCTGAGTCACATGCCCACCCCTGTGACAAATGGGAAC
>NW_027861268.1:0-1906 GCF_054177405.1 Leptonychotes weddellii
AAAGGATGAATACACAACTTTTACATCAACATGGATGGGACTGGAGGAGATTATGCTAATTATGTGAAATAAGTCAAGCAGAGAAAGTCACTTATCATATGGTTTCACTTATTTGTGGAACATAAGGAATAGCATGGAGGACATTAGGAGAAGGAAGGGAAAAATGAAGAGGGGAAATCAGAGGGAGAGATGAACCATGAGAGACTATTGACTCCAAGAAACAAACTGAGGGTTTTAGAGGGGAGGGGGGTGAGGGGATGGGTTAGCCAGGTGATGGGTATTTAGGAGGGCACGTATTGCATGGAGCACTGGGTGTTATATGCAAACAATGAATCATGGAACACTACATCAAAAACTAATGATGTACTGTATGGTGACTAACATAACATAAGAAAAAAAAGAAAAAAAAGAAAGAATAGGGGACTTGTGGAAAATCTTTCATTTTTTTCTCGTAAATGCAAATGATGTATAGTGGAAACAAAATAAATTTTATTTATTTATGGTATAATTAAGCTTAAAGTAAACCTCATGCTGGGGACAGATTCCCATTAAAGGCCATAGGGGCAGTCAAGTCAGGCTGGATAGGGATGGATCACATATAAAGAGTCAGCTTTGTGTGAGACATGTGCAAAAGTGGGCTTGCCCCGCTGCTTAGGGATGTCACACGAAGCCCAAGGAACTCACACCTGGGACCCACATATAAGAATAAATATAAGTAATAAAAAGGAAATATATCTAAAGAGTTATATATATTTTTCTGTATTTCTTTTTTCTCTTTTCTTTTGTTTTAAAATTTTCTGACTTAATGCTATCAAGGACTTCTCTCGATATTAAAAATAATATTTCCTTTCACATGTAACTGGGAAGCATAATTTAGTAAATAGGGTAAAGAAATAATTCATAATTTTGCCATCACTTTTTGAGCATTCCAAGTCTTTTCATTTGCAGACACATCTTACATATATGTGATCAGTGTATGCACAATTTTCATCTAATATTCTCTCCTATGCCTTTCATGTGTTTGATATATCTTCAAAATTATAATTTTTAGTGACTGGGTAGACAGACTCTCCTTCATTATTTTTTTTGTTCCTAGATAATTTACTTGCCTTCAGTTATTTACCACCCTAACTTCCTTTTTGTTAATATAGATAAATTATTTGAAATGTTTGACCTACTTCTAAAATATTTGAAGCATTTTAAACATACAAAAAATTACGGAGAATGGTCCAGGAAATACCCATGTACACACCTAGACTTAATAAATGTTCTAATGTTTTTTCTAACCATGATCTCAGAGAATGGATTAGGTACCATCAGGATAAAAGTCTAGACTTCCAGGCATGGCTGCAACTGCAGAAACTGTCATGTTAAGTGTAATCAGGTCTATTTTCCCCACACAGGTTTTATGATGGGCGACAGCCTGTGTTGGCTATCACGGATCCGGACATGATCAAAACAGTACTAGTGAAAGAATGTCATTCTGTCTTCACAAACCGGCGGGTAGGCATTGGTTTAGTCTTAATTCACAGACTGACTGATTGATGGATTGATTTATATAGCTTTTATTTTGAAATATTTTTAGATTCATAGGAAGTTGTCTCGGGAGGTTCCATGTCCTGTGGCCTTCAGGCTATTTCCCCTTAGGTAATATCCTGCATAACTATAATATAGTATGGAAATGGAAACTGACATTGGTTCTAGCCACAGAGCTTATTCAGATTTCAAGTTTTATGTGCACTCATTTGTGTGTGTGTGTTGCTCTCTGAATATTTATCTTACATGTAGATTTGTGTATCCACCACCCCAATGACGTTACAGGGCTGTTCCATCACCAAAAAGTCTCCCTCTTACTATTCTTTTATAGGCACAGTATGTAGCTTGTCTCTTATTATCTCAGGGTTTT
>NW_027861269.1:0-255 GCF_054177405.1 Leptonychotes weddellii
AGCAAGATTTTCTGAAGGTAGAGACAGCTATGGACATTTTATGAAACCTTCCCTGATGATTCTAACCTGCAGCCAGAGTTGAAAAATCTGTGCCAGTGCTGAGGTGGAGGATGATGGCAACCGCTGTCAGAGGAACATTGGCTCCCAAGAAGAATAGATACCCCAGAGGTGGAGCAGAAGAGTCCTCAGCAGACCCCACACTCTTAAGGAATTTTGTGTAGGAGGCCGAGAAGAGTAGTGGTGGGAGTGCCTCCT
>NW_027861270.1:0-255 GCF_054177405.1 Leptonychotes weddellii
GCCCATGGAACATTCTCCAGAATAGATCACATCCTAGGTCATAAATCAGGTCTCAACCGGTACCAAAAGATTGGGATCATTCCCTGCCTATTTTCAGACCACAATGCTTTGAAACTAGAACTCAATCACAAGAGGAAAGTCGGAAAGAACTCAAATACATGGAGGCTAAAGAGCATCCTACTGAAGAATGAATGGGTCAACCAGGAAATTAAAGAAGAATTAAAAAAATACATGGAAACCAATGAAAATGAAAAC
>NW_027861271.1:0-255 GCF_054177405.1 Leptonychotes weddellii
GGAGTTGTGGCTGGCATGCTGTTTTTCTGCATCTCCCTTCCCCACTGAGGAGGCCAGGGGCCCAGGCCGTGCTGATCAGAGTCTCTCTGAGATGCACTCCCTTCTGAGTCACGAAGAGTAAGAATGAATACAGAGCTCTTAGGGGACAGCTTTCCCACCACGTGGAGAGAGCTTACCTGTGATGGAAAGCTGAGAGGGGGGTTAGAGGGAGAGAGAGAAGTAGTGAGAGATTGAGAGAGAGAGAGTCAGAGAGAG
>NW_027861272.1:0-255 GCF_054177405.1 Leptonychotes weddellii
CTTGTGTTCCCTCTCTCGCTGTGTCTTTCTCTGTCAAATAAATAAATAAAATCTTAAAAAAAAAAAAAGAATTGTTTATCTTGCTGGATGGCTGGTCACCTTGGTAATAACATTTAAATGGACACATCCACTTTCTAAAAGGGTCAATATTTGTAAGAGCGTTTCTTTAGCCCAGGGAGCTTTGAAAACCCACCTCGTCTCCTCTTGCACAAAAGTATATTTTCCAGTTGTCTATCATCACCAAACAAATGATCT
>NW_027861273.1:0-255 GCF_054177405.1 Leptonychotes weddellii
TGAGCAAAAATGAGTCAGTTTGGAAAGTCATTATTACTCTTGCTTGGAAGGGAACTTTTTTTTTTTTTTAAAGATTTTATTTATTTATTTGTGAGAGAGAGAATGAGAGACAGAGAGCACGAGAGGGAGGAGGGTCAGAGGGAGAAGCAGACTCCCCGCTGAGCAGGGAGCCCGATGCGGGACTCGATCCCGGGACTCCGGGATCATGACCTGAGCCGAAGGCAGTCGCTTAACCGACTGAGCCACCCAGGCGCC
>NW_027861274.1:0-255 GCF_054177405.1 Leptonychotes weddellii
CCAAATATTGTGAAGATGTCAATGCTACCTAGAGCAATCTACACATTTAATGCAATCCCATCAAAATACCATCCCCTTTTTTCAAAGAAATGGAACAAATCATCCTAAAATTTGTATGGAACCAGAAAAGACCCCGAATAGCCAGAGGAATGTTGAAAAGAAAAGCAAAGCTTGTGGCATCACAATTCCGGACTTCAAGCTCCGTTACAAAGCTTTCATCATCAAGACAGTATGGTACTGGCACAAAAACAGACA
>NW_027861275.1:0-255 GCF_054177405.1 Leptonychotes weddellii
ATCAAGAAAGTGAAAACATAATCTACAGAATGGGAGAAAATATTTGAAAATCATATATCTGATTAGAGTCTAGCATATAGGAATATATATATGTGAATATAAATATATGAAGAACTCTTAACTCATCAACATAAGACAACCCAATTGAAAAATGGACAAAGAACTTGAATAAATATTTCTCTAAAGAAGATCTACAAATGGCTAACAAGCACATGAAAAAATATTCCACACTATTAGTCATTTAGGAACTACAAA
>NW_027861276.1:0-255 GCF_054177405.1 Leptonychotes weddellii
GCCTGGCTCTGCCACTTGCAAGCTGGGTGAACATGGCCAAGCTATGGAATTTCTCTTGCATACATTGCCTCACCTGTACGGTGAAGGTCATGAGAGCAGCCACTTCCCATGGGTGCTGGGAGGATAAAAATGCCTTGTGACTTAAACTCAGGTCAGAGAAAATCCATGGCACCACTTCCGTGTTCTTTTTTTTTTTTTTTAAAGATTTTATTTATTTATTTATTTGAGAGAGACAGAGAGAGAGAATGAGCGGGG
>NW_027861277.1:0-255 GCF_054177405.1 Leptonychotes weddellii
AGAAACCCCAGGTATAATAGTCTATGACTGCACTTTTATACCTTCCTACCAGTCATTAACATTTATTTACTTTTTTAATTAAATATATATGAAAGTTTTTCTAGAGCAGGTCTTCAAACTTTGGTAAAGTTAACACATAATGTCTCCATAGGTGTGTGAGCATAGTGCTTTACTTTATCTTACTTTTGTTTTTTTTTTTAAGATTTTTTTTTATTTAAGAGAGAGAAAACATGCGTGCAAACACAAGCGGGGGGA
>NW_027861278.1:0-1906 GCF_054177405.1 Leptonychotes weddellii
GGGCTCCCTGCTCAGCGGGAAGCCTGCTTCTCCCTCTCCCACTCCCCCTGCTTGTGTTCCTGTTCTCGCTGTCTGTCTCTGTCATATAAATAAATAAAATCTTTAAAAAAAAATGCTATCAGATCCAATCCAATCTAGATAATCTAACAGCTAGGGTAAGCAAGGCAGAAGAATGAATTAGTGATCTAGAAGACCAATTGATAGAAAAGAAGGAAAAAGAGGAAGCCAGGGAGAAAAAACTCAAAATCCATGAAAACAGAATCAGAGAAATAAGTGAAACCATGAAACTTTCCAATGTCAGAATTACTGGGATCCCTGAGGGGGTGGAGAGAGAGAGAGGACTAGAAGATATAATTGAGCAAATTGTAGCTGAGAACTTCCCTAATCTGGGGAATGAAACAAACATTCCTGTCCTAGAGGCAGAGAGGATCCCTCCCAAGATCAAGGAAAACAGGCCAACACCCCAGCATGTAATAGTAAAACTTGCAAATTTTAGAACCAAGGAAACCATCTTAAGGGCAGTTAGGGGGAAGAGGTTCCTTACGTACAGAGGGAGGAACATCAGAATAACGTCAGACCTATCCACAGAGACCTGGCAAGCCACAAAGGCCTGGCAAGACATATTCAGGGTACTAAATGAGAAGAACATGCAGCCAAGAATACTTTATCCAGCAAGGCTTTCATTTAGAATGGATGGAGAGATGCAGAGCTTCCAAGACTGGCAGAAACTGAAAGAATATGTGACCACTAAGCCAGCCCTGCAAGAAATATTAAGGGGGGTTCTATAAAAGGAGAAAGACCCCAAGACTGATATAGAACAGAAATTTACAGAGACAATTTTTAGAAACAAGGACTTCACAGGCAACATGAAGACAATAAATTCATATCTTTCAATAATCACTCTCAATGTGAACAGCCTAAATGCTTCTATAAAATGGCACAGGGTTGCAGATTGGATAAAAAGACAGGACCCTTCCATATGCCATCTGCAAGAGACTCATTTTGAACCTAAAGATACATCTAGACTGAAAGTGAAGGGATGGAAATCCATCTTCCATGCCAACAGACCTCAAAAGGAAGCTGGGGTAGCAATTCTTATATCCGACAAATTAGATTTTAAACTAAAGACTGTAGTTAGAGACACAGAAGGACACTATATCATTCTTAAGGGGTCTATCCAACAAGAAGATCTAACAATTGTAAATATCTATGCCCCTAACACGGGAGCAGCCATCTATATAAGTCAACTGTTAACCAAAATAAAGAGTCATATTGATAACAATACATTAATTGTAGGAGACCTCAATACTCCACTCTCAGCAATAGACAGATCATCTAAGCAGAAAATCAACAAAGAAATAAGAGCTTTGAATGACACACTGGGCCAGATGGACCTTATAGATATATACAGAACATTCCATCCTAAAACAACAGAAATCATTCTTATTGAGTGCACATGGAACTTTCTCCAGAATAGACCACAGACTGGGTCACAAATCAGGTCTCAACTGATACCAAAAGATTGAGATTATTCCCTGCATATTCTCAGACCACAATGCTCTAAAACTGGAACTCAATCACAAGAAAAAATTTGGCAGAAATTCAAACACTTGGAAGCTAAAGACCACTCTGCTCAAGAATGTTTGGGTCAACCAGGAAATCAAAGAAGAACTTAAAAAATTCATGGAAGCCAATGAGAATGAAAACACATCAGTCCAAAACCTATGGGATACTGCAAAGGCGGTCCTAAGGGGGAAATACATAGCCATCCAAGCCTCACTCAAAAAAATAGGAAAATCCCGAATTCACCATCTAACTCTACACCTTAAAGAACTAGAGAAAAAGCAACAAATGATGCCTAAGCCACGCATTAGAAGAGAAATAATTAAGATTAGAGCAGAGATCA
>NW_027861279.1:0-255 GCF_054177405.1 Leptonychotes weddellii
ATCAGTAGCTAAATAACCATCTTCAAAACAAGTGATTGTCTTACTCATCTGTTTTTCTTACATTTTTCTTCTCACATCATTATTTTCCAACTTTCCATTTCATCCTATTATTTTTTATAATAAAAAAATGATTATAGCTTTCCATGAACACCATTTAAAACCTCACAATCCCCCTCATTAAGAGAAGCTTTCAATGGGGAAAAAAAACATAAGGATTGAGCCAGTTTTGCCACTGTTTGAATGAATCCTTTTTAA
>NW_027861280.1:0-255 GCF_054177405.1 Leptonychotes weddellii
TAGGAAAAATACACAGAGAGAAGGGGAAAAATATATAAAGTCTTAGGTAAGTGTCAGCAGGAGAAAGCTTGTTGGAAATCTGTAGCAGCCCTTGATTTAACTCTTGTATTTCGGCTGTGTGTAAGAACCCTTGATACTCAGTGAAATGTGCTGCTTGTACTTTGCCGAGGGGTGGGGCTGACAGAATCACATGGGTGGCCAGGCTGAGGGGTGGAGTTGACGGAATCACGTGGGCCGCCAGGCTGAGGGGTGGAG
>NW_027861281.1:0-255 GCF_054177405.1 Leptonychotes weddellii
TTTAGATGTTATTGGATGCCTTGCCAAAAGTATTACTTTATTGAAAATGATGATACTTAGACCAATGCACATAACTTACCTCTACAAAAATATTAAAAATTAGAGGTATTTCATGGGGTAATGTTTTAAAGAACTGGTCATCTTTCCAGATACACTTCACCACTTACAAGATCTGGGCACCATATTGGTGTTTATTTACGTAGTTAGTTGGAATCCCAAAGTGTCTTGGACGTGAGTATGCTCTAGTGTCAGGAA
>NW_027861282.1:0-255 GCF_054177405.1 Leptonychotes weddellii
GTTATTTAGAGCTCATTTTAAATTACAAAACATCTCTCTGATATTCACACGACACCTTCATCTCAATCTGTTTCCTAAGAGTCAAATATTTTATAATCTAATGCATAATTTCAAGTTTCTTGAAATTCAATAAAAACAATGTAGTAGATTTAATGATTGATTCCCCCAATATCTATCCTTATATAAATAAGGAGATATAGGGCGCCTGGGTGGCTCAGTTGGTTAAGCGACTGCCTTCGGCTCAGGTCATGATCC
>NW_027861283.1:0-255 GCF_054177405.1 Leptonychotes weddellii
CAAAAGCTACTGTTCAGAATTTGTATCTTCAAAAGAGAAACACAGTCTCAGAGCTTGGGGGGGGTGGCGCGGCCAGACTGGAGGAGGTACTCCGAACTATTGTTACTCCAAGTAGACTCTTCAGAGCAGGTTTCCAAGATGCAGCACTTAGTCAATGCTCAGACTGTGCCAGTGAGCAGAACCAGGACTGCTGAGACTCTCAGTCTGGAAGCATATGTCCCTCGTGAAATCAGGTGACTGACTCAGGATCCAGCA
>NW_027861284.1:0-255 GCF_054177405.1 Leptonychotes weddellii
GTATTAGAAGTCCTAGCCACAGTAATCAGACAACAAAAAGAAATCAAAGGCATCTGAACCAGCAAAGAAGTACTCTCACTCTTTGCAGATATGATACTTTATGTGGAAAACCAAAAAGACTCCACCCCAAAACTGCTAGAACTCATACAGGAAATCAGTAAAGTGGCAGGATATAAAATCAATGCACAGAAATCAGGGGGCATTCCTATACAGCAACAACAAGACAGAAGAAAGAGAAATTAAGGAGTCAATCCC
>NW_027861285.1:0-255 GCF_054177405.1 Leptonychotes weddellii
GCCAGCATGGCCCACAGATGAAGTCCACAGGCCCGAGATCCTGATAATCGCTGGGAGGCATGTCTTGTCCGGAGCCATGCAGCCTGCTGGGGCCACCAGGATGGCAGCCCTGACCCGTCTACTCACACCCTCTGCCCATAGGAAGAAGGCGCATCCTTAGCCATCACCCCATGTCCCTGTAGCAGCCCTGAGTGCAGCCCCCTGCCACGCCTGCTGGAGGCCCCAGATGGGGCTGCCTGTGGGGCGCTTCTCCCC
>NW_027861286.1:0-255 GCF_054177405.1 Leptonychotes weddellii
CCCCCCCCCCCCCCCCCCCCCCCCGCCAATTCTCTGAACCGAAGTAATCTTTCATCGGTGTTCATGTTTAATGCTGTTCTGGGACGACAGGGGTTTTTCTTTTCTTTTCTTTATTTTATTTTTTTAAAAGATTTTATTTATTTATTTGACAGAGAGAGACACAGTGAGAGAAGGAACACAAGCAGGGGGAGTGGGAGCAGCAGGCTTCCTGCCGAGCAGGGAGCCCGACGCGGGACTGGATCCCAGGACCCTGAG
>NW_027861287.1:0-255 GCF_054177405.1 Leptonychotes weddellii
TAACTGGGCTCTGCCCCAAGGCCTGAGTTCCCTGCTATGTATATTAACATTTCATGTTGTAATGTGGGGATACTGTGTTTCCTTTGGATGAACCATAAGATTAGACATATTCTTTTTTTAAAATTTTATTTTATTATGTTATGTTAATGACCATACATTACATCATTAGTTTTTGATGTAGTGTTCCATGATTGTTTGCGTATAACACCTAGTGCTCCATTCAATACATGCCCTCCTTTATACCCATCACCAGGC
>NW_027861288.1:0-1906 GCF_054177405.1 Leptonychotes weddellii
CCCCCCCCCCCCCCCCCCCGCCTCCCGCGCGGGCCGAGATCTTTGGTAGTTCCTTAATCCCTGTCCTTGACCGCATCAGCATCGCTGTTTGCTACGAGGCCGAGGTGGGGCTGTGCCCCGTCACCCTAGGCAAGTTACTTTCTCTTTGGGCCTCAGTTTCCCTATCTTATGAGTAGGCCTGATCCCTAAAGTCTCTTTCCTTCAGATGAAGCCTTCTGTAATTGGACATACTCTAGGCAGAAAAAAGCAACTGGAGTGTAATGACCTGCTTCTTTACCGTTGATCTCCCGGAGCCCCTCCCTACGGCTACCATCAACCCAATTTAATTTAGGGGCTAATGTTCCCCCATTATGATTTCAACCCCTCCCGGGCATGTTAACCTTTTTCTATCACTTGGATTCTTTGCTCCCGATGCAAGCCAACAAGTGGCCATTGCTGGAGCTGAGTAGAATAATACAGATGCTATCTATTATAACTTACCCGGTTGCAAAAACCATCTAAAACAGAGGACTTTTAAGGTCTTTGTAGATTATGTAGAGTACAAAACAGAGGACTTTTAAGGTCTTTGTAGATTATGTAGAGTACAAAACAGAGGACTTTTAAGGTCTTTGTAGATTATGTAGAGTACATAATTAGGGAATATCCAGGTGACTCACTTTCACAGATATTTTCAAAGGGCCTCTACCTGAAACTCTACCTTTTAGCAGATATGACAGCTGTGGAGCGGAAAGGACCCCAAGAAAGGTGGTGAGAGTTACATAGCACTAACAAGTATTATCTTTCAAGTCAGATAGTACAGCTAGGGCTCTTTAAACACTTTGTGCTTGTTGATACAATACCGTGGTTCTTTATTTCCTTAGATGAAAAGAGAGACCGTTAATATGACCTCTTTCACTTTCTTTTTCTTTCACTTAGGATCATCATTGTAGCTGAAAAGTTTCTTGGAGATTTTCTAGCCTGATCCATACTGATGAGGATACTGAGGCCTAAACGGAGGCAGTGCGACTTAGCCAAGATGCCACAGCTAGTTAGTGGCAGAACTAAGACAGGATCCCAGGTCCCTTGGCTCCTAGCCTAGTTCCCTTTCCAGGGCACTTCAAACCCTGTCACCACCCATGTCACTTCAAGGGTTAGCACAGTCACCCCTTGCAAGGAAAAAGTGTACCATCTCAGTTAAATTAAATAGAGGATTAGGACACAGCGTTGAGGCTTTCACACAGTTTCTTCTGGTTGCCTGCATCTCATATCCCACAACTGTTTTTCTTTCCTCGCCCCGTACTGCTGGCGCTGCTCGTGTGGGATATGGCTGAGGGCCTGCTTCGAACAAACGGGGCAGCCAATCCCAGCAGTTGTTAATGAGGAGTATTACAAACCTCTTGGAGGTATACAAGTTCTCTAAGGCACTCTGAAAGATTTTAGGTAAAAACTAGAATGAACTTGGAAATTTTGGATTGGAACAAGTAGCTCAAGAATTTGAAGGCCAGTGACTGTGTGTCTTTGCTTTTGGTCAGGGCCAGAGTGGCCACTGTCCAGGTTCTCTAAGGGTCGTTTCGAGCAAGCATCTCTTCCAGAGCCTGGAGGAGTGGGATTCAAATCAGTTCATACATTTTGCTAATGGCTACTAGTTTAGAAAGTTACATAAGCAGGATGAAGGAATTAGATGAAATGCAGTTTGGGGTTTTTTTGCTTATCTTTTGTTTTTACTGTTCCCAAATGAATTGATTTGCATTTCTTTCTTGGCTGTGGGAACATTTGATTTCCTTTTGTGAACTAATCCAGATAAACTACTGATAGTCTTTCATTTCTCTAAACATGTGCCCACAGTTATGAAAGGCTAATGTAAAAACGTTGGGCATGAAGGTAGCGGGAGGGGAAGAATGAAGCGGGGGAAATCGGAGGGGTGGAC
>NW_027861289.1:0-255 GCF_054177405.1 Leptonychotes weddellii
AGAAATCTTTATACTTACAATTTTTGTACATTTTTAGAAAAGTGGAAAAACAAGGAAAAAAGAAACACATCAAAGATGGCAGGTAAAAGGCTAAAGCATCTCCATTTTTGAGAGAAGCAGGTAGTAGAGTTCTAAGAGCAAATATCACTTCGAGATCCTGATTTCAGTTCCTTTGGATAAATACCCAGAAATGGAATTGTTGGATCATATGCTAACTCTTTTTTAAAATTTTTTGAGAGGTGGAGCGGAGCAAGA
>NW_027861290.1:0-255 GCF_054177405.1 Leptonychotes weddellii
TTAGGCTGAAGTTTTTCTCAATATGTCAAGCAGATACTGTCACACAAGTGCAAAAGTTCCAGAGATTTATCAGTAGACTTAAACATATAAATTATGAGTAATTAGATGTTTAAAATAGTCTAAAATAAAAATTTTAAAAGCCCCTAAGATTTAGGATTGAGAATTAGGAATATCTGAGTTCAGTGATCAATACATCTACTGAAGTATCTATATATAATGCCTTCATTATGCCTTCACCAGCTACACCCCCTCTCT
>NW_027861291.1:0-255 GCF_054177405.1 Leptonychotes weddellii
TCTCTTCTGCGAGTCAGAGCAGAAGAGACCATTTCCAACCCTCTGCCTCAGAGCAGAGAGACTGCAGTCTGTTCTTCAGTGAGCTCTCCAGGCCACACCGTCTCCGTTTCTGTCCATGCTTCTATAAACTGCAGCATCCTAGGTTGTACGCCCCTCCGCAGCACCCCCAGTCCTGCCTCCAGGTTGGGGTACATCTCTGCCTTTTGTGCTTCTAAAACTGCCAGCCACTCCCAGTTCACACGTGCGATGCTGCCG
>NW_027861292.1:0-255 GCF_054177405.1 Leptonychotes weddellii
AATTCCCTGGAGATATATATTTTATTGCTTTTTTTTTAAGATTTTATTTATTTATCAGAGAGAGACAGACCACAAGCATGGGGAGTGGCAGGCAGAGGGAGAAGCAGGTTCCCCACTGAGCAAGGAGCCCCATGGGACTCTATCCCAGGACCCTGGGATCATGACCTAACCTGAAGGCAGATGCTTAACTGACTGAGCCAGCCAGGCATCCCTTTATTGCTCTTTTAAATGGAGTTCCTGTTCCATTATATCTTG
>NW_027861293.1:0-255 GCF_054177405.1 Leptonychotes weddellii
GCATTAGATTAAAATTTTCCTATTAAAATGTTCTTATTTTTTATTAAGGAGAATTAAAAAAAAACCTCTCCTTGCAAATGAATTTTTGTAATAATTTTTAGTACAGAATAAAGTGATTAATAGAACCCTCAACAGGGAAAAAAAAGGAAAAAAAATATCTATACCAGAATGTACCACCTAATGATGTGATCACTTATCTATATGTGTATAGATGTATTACTCTAGATATTGGTCACATATCTTATAGTCTCTAAT
>NW_027861294.1:0-255 GCF_054177405.1 Leptonychotes weddellii
GGAGTTGTGGCTGGCATGCTGTTTTTCTGCATCTCCCTTCCCCACTGAGGAGGCCAGGGGCCCAGGCCGTGCTGATCAGAGTCTCTCTGAGATGCACTCCCTTCTGAGTCACGAAGAGTAAGAATGAATACAGAGCTCTTAGGGGACAGCTTTCCCACCACGTGGAGAGAGCTTACCTGTGATGGAAAGCTGAGAGGGGTTAGAGGGAGAGAGAGAAGTAGTGAGAGATTGAGAGAGAGAGAGTCAGAGAGAGAG
>NW_027861295.1:0-255 GCF_054177405.1 Leptonychotes weddellii
CTTCGTCCAGCGTGTGGCCATGGAGATCCCCAATGGTTTGGTTACAAAGGAGAGGCTGAGTAAGTTAAAGTCGATATTTGTGCAAGAGACTATTTTACACAAAATCCTTTAGGAAGGAAGAGAAATACATGAGAGATGATCTCAGCAAGCAGACTCTACCTCAATCTAGGAGAGAATATTGGAAGGACAGATTTCACTGTAGTCTTTCTGGACAGAAACCCTTGGTTTATGTGTGTGAAGATACCTGGCTGGAAC
>NW_027861296.1:0-255 GCF_054177405.1 Leptonychotes weddellii
CAATTGTCATATCAGACAAATTAGATTTTAAACTAAAGACTGTAGTTAGAGACACAGAACAACACTATATCATTCCTAAAGGGTCTATCCAACAAGAAGATCTAACAATTGTAAATATCTATGCCCCCAACATGGGTGCAGGTAACTACATAAGCCAACCATTAACCGAAATAGAGTCATGTTGATAAAAATACAATAGTAGTAGGAGACCTCAATACTCCACTCTCAGCAATGGACAGATCATCTAAGCAGAAA
>NW_027861297.1:0-255 GCF_054177405.1 Leptonychotes weddellii
TCCCTGAGGTTTGGGAAGCCTGTATCCCTTGCACACTGCCATCTTCAAGGCCACTTCCTAGCTGGGATGCAGGGCATAGAGTCAGGGCAAGTTAAAACAGCTACCTTTTTCTTGATTAAGAGTGTGCCTTGTTGCTGGAATCCTGTGATTAATTTCCAGGGTTCTTATAAAGTTCATTCTGACAGTTTTTGGTAGTTCATCTCCTGCTGGAGTCTCCTGGAGTTCCCTTCTTTGCCATTTCCATGTCACAGAGCC
>NW_027861298.1:0-255 GCF_054177405.1 Leptonychotes weddellii
CCTGAGGATAAGCGGCCAGTCTCAGAGTTATCACTGAACTTAAATATAATAACAAAAATACCGGCAAAAACCTGGCTTATAAAATTCATACTTCCTCATGTTTCTTAAAAAGACATCTTTGAGGGCAAGAGTTATTTAGAAATATTCCAGCAAAGACAGCTACTCATTATTTCTTTTAATAAGTGAATAAATAATGACGGATAGAATAATGTTATGCGTATGATGAAAATATGGCTCTGTATTGCTTTTCAGATG
>NW_027861299.1:0-1905 GCF_054177405.1 Leptonychotes weddellii
CCGGGCATGGCCTCACTTGCCCTGGTCACCCCCTGCTTAGGGAAGGTGGCCACTGCCCTCTGTAGCCCCACTGGCTAGGTGGGCATCCCTGTGGCAGAGCTGGCCCCTTGGGAGCACAGACTGTGGCTGGGGTGGGGCTCTCTTCACGAGGAGGGACCATTAAAGGGACCTTACTTCTGAGATGAGAATAAAACACTTGCGTTTGCTGAAATTTTCCACTCTTAGGCTGAAAATGTCCTATTTTTACACTGTCATAGGAGAAATAGAACTAGGGTAATGTTTCACCGATAACATAGCTGATTTTGACAGAAAAATGCTTTTTTCCCCTAAGAAGTTTTTTTTTTTTTTTTATCCCCTAAGAAGTTTAAAGGAGGATAATAGAACCTGGACCCTCTGAGGAGGCACTCCGGGGCCTCATAAGGCACCTGAGTGGCCTCTCCTCAAACCCCCTCTCAGAAGTCTCTGGGTGGGGTGCTGGGATCCGGTACCTGTCTCAGGCAGAGGAAATTCTGGTCCTGCCACTTACTCCTGGTGTAATCTCTGAGAGAGAGAGAGAGAGAGAGAGAGAGAGGATGTTGTAGCTCTCTCTGGGCCTCTTTTCCCTCCTGTGAAGTAGATGCTGATAGTCACAGACCTGCCTGTCCTGTCCCCATTGCCATGTGTGAGGAGACTGCACATCCATTTCCATAGATGGGGAGCGGGAGCTCAGAGAGCTTAAGGGATTGGCCCAGAGTCACCACACACTTTGCAGAAAGGGACATTGCTCAAAAGGATGCATGGGGGCAGTTGAGGCGTATAAAGGTGGCTGCCGCCTGAGAGAGTGAAGTTGTGCCCCTCCCCTAGTCTGCCACGCTGAGAGCTGGGCTGGTTCCCTGGCTGGGGTCCCCAGGTCTCCACCTTGCTCCCTCACCTGACCCTTGGCCCCCTCCCCTGAGGTCAGCCGTCTCATCCTCTCCCCACCCTGGACAGTCTGTCCCTTCCTCACTGGGCCTTTCACAGCAAAGCAGGGTCCATAGACTCTTGATTCTTAGTCCATTTTTGCAAAGCCATGTCCAGTCCTGCCCCTCTCAGGGTTTGAGACCATTTCCTGTGACCTGCTGGTTTGCAGGGGGTCTGTCTCCCCTTGATCCCAGAGGCTGCATCTGGATTTCCTCAAGTTCTGCAGGTGAAGAGTATGGGGCCACTTCAGGGCAGACCCAGGGGAATCCTGGAGCCAAGCAAACCTCAAGGCCCATTTCCACTCAGTATGTACTTGGCACTGTGCTAATCTGAGCTCTCTCTGTGTTCTCATTCCGTCCTCATGGCCACCAGGGAACATGAGTACTGTCACTGTTCCCATTTTCCAGTTGGGACCAGTGAGGCTCAGAGAGGTTGAATGGCCTGCTCAGAGCTAGAGGCAAGTGGAAGATGGCAGTCCATGTCTGCCCTGGAGTCCCGTGCCCACAGCTGGTCCTTCATAGTACATGGTCTCCGGCCGGGGGCACGGGGACCCCTGGGCCTGCCCCAGCTAGCACTATGTTCCTGCTGTCCCTCTCCCTCCCTGCCTTGGAGCCCAGCTCAACTCCCTCTTTCTGGAAGCATTCTTCCCCTCTCCCACGTGTCTCCAGCCATCTCCCTCCCCAGACCTGGCACTTCTGCCTTTGTTTCCCGGTCGTCTGTGGCTGGTGGGAAACAGGTAAACTGAGGCCATCAAAATGAAGCAAATTGAAGTAAGGTCCCTTTAATGGTCCCTCCTCGTGAAGAGAGCCCCACCCCAGCCACAGTCTGTGCTCCCAAGGGGCCAGCTCTGCCACAGGGATGCCCACCTAGCCAGTGGGGCTACAGAGGGCAGTGGCCACCTTCCCTAAGCAGGGGGTGACCAGGGCAAGTGAGGCCATGCCCGGGGGACCCCTGCTGAGGCACCCA
>NW_027861300.1:0-255 GCF_054177405.1 Leptonychotes weddellii
AGGGGAGGGGGGTGGAGGGATGGGTTAGCCTGGTGATGGGTATTAAAGAGGGCACATTTTGAATGGAGCACTGGGTGTTATATGCAAACAACGAATCGTGGAACATTACATCAAAAACTCATGATGTAATGTATGGTGATTAACATAACATAATAAAATAAAATAAATAAATAAAAATGGGCACAAACCAAAAAGACAACAAACAGAAAACCCCAGTCTTCACAAAAACTTGCTCAGTCTAATTGAAGGACCAGG
>NW_027861301.1:0-255 GCF_054177405.1 Leptonychotes weddellii
AAAGGGCAAAATATAAAAGAAATAGCAAAAAATTTAAAGTTCTTTTTTTTTTTTTAAAAGATTTTATTTATTTATTTGAGAGAGAGAGAATGAGAGAGAGAGAACACCTGAGAGGGGATAGGGTCTGAGGACGAAGCAGACTCCCTGCCGAGCAGGAAGCCCGATGCGGGACTCGATCCAGGGACTCCAGGATCATGACTTGAGCCGAAGGCAGTCGCTTAACCAACTGAGCCACCCAGGCGCCCAAAATTTAAA
>NW_027861302.1:0-255 GCF_054177405.1 Leptonychotes weddellii
TGGTGCGCTTGGTCTTGATGGTGGCGATGGCCGCGTTGACATCTTTCGGGACCACATCCCCCCTGTACAACATGCAGCAGGCCATGTACTTGCCATGCCGAGGGTCACACTTGACCATCTGGTTGGCCGGCTCGAAGCAGGCATTGGTGATCTCGGCCACGGACAACTGCTCGTGGTAGGCCTTCTCGGCAGAGATGACTGGGGCGTACGTGGCCAGGGGAAAGTGGATGCGGGGGTACGGGACCAGGTTGGTCT
>NW_027861303.1:0-255 GCF_054177405.1 Leptonychotes weddellii
CCTGGTGATGGGTATTAAAGAGGGCACATACTGAATGGAGCACTGGGTGTTACACGCAACCAGTGAATCATGGAACACTACATCAAAAACTAATGATGTAATGTATGGTGATTAACATAACATAATAAAACAAACAAACAAAAAAGAAATGAGCTAGCAACAAAATAATGAAGCTAAGGGCAGGTTGTGAATCTGATAGATTTTACTTTCTTCTACATGATCTTTCTTTTTTTTTTTTTTTTGCATTTGATTTTG
>NW_027861304.1:0-255 GCF_054177405.1 Leptonychotes weddellii
CTTTCTCTGTTTGACTTATTTCACTCAACATAATACCCTCCAGTTCCATCCACGTTGTTGCAAATGGCAAGATCTCATTCCTTTTGATGGCTGCATAATATTCCATTGTATATATATACCACATCTTCTTTATCCAGTCATGACAGAACGCTTTTATTGAACTAATATATAAAGGAGGAGGAAAAATGCTTAGGAATTGATCAATATATCAAAAAATAATATGCACAAAAAATGGAAGAAAATAAATTCAAATAT
>NW_027861305.1:0-255 GCF_054177405.1 Leptonychotes weddellii
GCCCCCAGGAGGCCTTTGGCAATATTGGAGACAGTTCAGTTGTCTTAGCTGGGAGAGTGCCACATCTAGTGGGTGGAAGCTGGGGGCTTCGGTGCACCGAACAGCCCCCCACAAAGGAGAAGTACCCACTCACACTTCTCAGTAGTGCCGAGGTCAGGAAATGGGACACACAGACAGGTACACACAGCCGCTGTCCCTCAGGGAACCACGGAAACGTAGGTGTGTGAAGGAGTGATTACAGCGGGGCGGCTTCGT
>NW_027861306.1:0-255 GCF_054177405.1 Leptonychotes weddellii
CCCAGCTCGGCAGCACTCTAACCCAGTGACCTTGGCAGGATACTTACCTTCTAAGTCTCAGTGTCCTCCTCTGTAGAATGAGGATTCACACCTTCATTCATTCCCCAGGTAGCTGGGGGAGAGCCTCCTTTATCGTAGGCAGTGGGGAGGGAGAGGCCGAAGGTGGGCACAGGATGGGTGGATCTGAGCTACAGCAAGGCGCCGCCGTGGCTGGAGCTGGGTGGGCCGGGGCGAGGAGGGAGAGGAGACTGAGAG
>NW_027861307.1:0-255 GCF_054177405.1 Leptonychotes weddellii
AGCCCGTGTGGGTATTTTGTTACTTTTTATTGCTAAGTGGTGTTGCATTGTATGGATATACTACATTTTATTTATCTATACATCAGTGGACTGACCTTTGGCTCTGTTCTACTTCTGGGCTATTACAAATAATGCTGCTATGAGTACTCATGAACAAGCTTTTGTGTGGACCTATGTTGTCATGGCTCTTGAGGAAAGAACTTGGAATGGACTTCTTGGGTTGTATGGTAAATTCATGGTTAGCTTTTTAAGAAA
>NW_027861308.1:0-255 GCF_054177405.1 Leptonychotes weddellii
GTCTCAGTCCACAGTGGCTATCTGCTTACTTAGAGGTCTTGTGGATTTGCCCATTGTGCTTATTTGAGCAAGAGGAGAGGACAATTGGAGTGAGATGGCAGGGCTGAGAGAGGGCTGGCAGTGAAGCAGTCCATATGCTACTTGGAAAAATCAGGAATGTATGAGTTTGCCATACATCAAGAGGATGTCCCACAACTCTCGATGGGGATCCCAGGCACAAGAGGCTCTGGAGGGGACTGCCAGGGCAGATGCTAA
>NW_027861309.1:0-255 GCF_054177405.1 Leptonychotes weddellii
CACTGCTCTTGATCAGTGCTATTGTTGTATTTTGTCTCTTTGGAAAATGTAAAGCAGTTACAAAATGAGAGACTGCAAGGAGTCAAGCAATCTTATCAAATGGGGTAGAATTTCTTTAATTTAAAGACAACTCACTTCCCACAATTGGTGTCTTCTCTAGTTGTGTAAACCGGTTTCCTATTCACATGCAGAGCTCTGAACCTGGAGCTACTAGAACCTGGAGCAAGTAATCAGATATCTTTTACTTTTTTGTTT
>NW_027861310.1:0-13233 GCF_054177405.1 Leptonychotes weddellii
TAGAACCCTCAGTTTTTTTTTCAGAGTCCATAGTATCTCAGGGTTCATCTCCTCCTGTGATTCCTCCCCTTCATTCTTCCCCTCCTTGGCCCACTGTTTTTTAAATAAAATTTTATTGGAACATATCCACTCCTGTGTATTCACATTTGTGGCCATTTTCACCATATTGGCAGAGCTGAATAGTTGTGACTATATGGCCTGCATAGCCTAAAATATTTACCAAATGGCTTTTTACAGAAGAAGTTTGCTGACCTCTGAATTATAGGGATTCTGTGGTCTGCTGGATAAATTCTGGAAGAGGGACTGTGACTTCTGTGGTCTTCTTTCCAGGCCTCTCTTTCCAAATGTCTAAATTAGGGCTAAGGTTCCTACCCTTTGTGTCTTAGAGTGCTGTGTGAGATAAACAATTGGAAAATTTCCCAATGAATTTTTGTATTTTCTCACTGAAAAGCACACACTCAGTAGTGGAGAAAATGGAAGGTATCTTTTTATTCTTTCCTTGTTGTCCTGTGAACTAAGATTAAGATAAGTGAGTCACTGAAACAAAATATTACTTGAATCAGCCCTGTGTTTGCCATTACTGCTCCTCTCCCACACCTTTTGTCGCATTTGCAGGACAAAGACTCTGTTCTATCCTAGGAGAAAAGATGCACACACAGGACTGTCCCAAGGGCAGTTCATTGCTTCTCCCAGGCACCTCCCATTCTACCTTCAGGGTCCTCATTGTTTTATTCTAGGAAGCACAAATGGAGTATACATTCTATACTGTAAATATTAATTTTTTAATGTTCAAAACATCTCACAACACTGTTCTTAAGATTTCATAAATCAGAGTTCCAATTCTCAGCCAGGATTAAAGTTTGAAGGTAAAACTGATTTTAGCAAAGCATCCTGTGAGTGTTTAGGCATAGCTTGGTGAGCAGAATTGATGCCCTCTTTTGTTTAACTCCAGCCACATCATGGTGCCCACATACATAATTCAATTAAGCAGCTGAGATAGAGAGGCTGATAGAAGCTGCTCTTAACTAGCTAGGTGACCTTCAACAACTCACCAGCCTCCTCTGGGTTTCATCTTGCCCAAATGAAGGGCTTGGGATAGATGCTAACACACAAGTCTATTTAAAAAATTCTCTGTGTGAACATGATTCCTATTATCTGGGTAGTAGAATAATAGTGTCTTCCAACACATTTTTTTCCTTTCTAATTCCGCACACCCTATTAAGTTTGGCCTTTGCCAGTAGCTCTTACATGACAAAGCAAGGTAGGATAAGCTGGCAAAAAGGGGCATGTGGTCAGGGCCCTGCTGAACAGACAACAGATGTGTAAACAACAGAAACTGACTCCTGCAAACTTGAGCAAAAGTGACACTTTGAAGAGGATAGAGGGGAGCCCATAGGATTTACAGGAAGGCTGAAGAACAGGGACCAAGGGATGTTGGGTAGCTGAGGACATAGCCAGCATTATACCCTGGAATGGACTGCTGGTGCCCCTACCTGAATCCCTGCTCAGGACCACCACTATTCATTTGTGTGGATTAGAGAAAGGGTCCTGCTTTTGCCAATGCATCCTGGGAGGATCAGCTTGGCAGAATGGACTGGACTCAGCCCTCCACATGTCCTTACCCATGCACCCTAGAGTAGTGGCCAATGGCAGCACTGTCCCCTCTCACCACTGCTGGACCCTCAACTCCACTAATGCTGCCTCTGATGATCTCCACTTAGCCTGCATTTTCATGTCACTGTGTTTAGATGTAGAATTCTAGGCAAGAGCACTGGTTGGCTTACTTTGACTGAGACTTGTCCACATCCAAGCCGTGGGGAAGGGGAAATATGTATTTCCTTTGGTGACCATAATGGGAATTGCGGTCCTGCCTTCCTGTAGTTTGGGTTCTCCTCAAATTGGAGGGATATTTCCACGTGAGGTAGCCAAACAAAAAACAATATGCAACTACAAACAGTGCTAAATACAGATAGGCAGGTTGTTCCCTGCCGAGCTCTAGGGGGAGCCATTCACATCGTGGTTTCAATGAATGGTGCCTACCAGGGTTCTGCAGTGCACAGCAGCTTTGTGCGGTAATGAAAACCAGTTCATATTCACCTTCTCTTTTCAGCATTCTGTGAATGCTGACCCAGCAACCTGCCTCCCCTTCTCTTTGTCTTCAGAGAACATCACATCAAATTCGGAATTACACGAACATTTTGAATACATCGAACAAGAACAAGGATTTAATTGCTGGCTCCTTGATGTGACTTGGGTGGAAAATATGCCCATTGTCATTCAAATGTTTTCACAAATACAAAATGACAAATTGATCATTTGCCCATTTTCAAGGAGTTTGCTTCACTTAGGTGATCTTTCTTAGACCCTTACAAAATTCAGTTTCCTTTGTTCAAAGGAATTTGCTCTAGAAACATCATATGGATATTATGAAAGAAGTTAATATTTAAACTTGCAGCAGACATGCTTATATTTAATGTTCAATTCTGAATGCCAAAGGGGGAAAAGAGATTTCTAGTGATTGTATCAGTAAATGTGCCTCCAACATTTGTTAAGGGTTTGAAACTAGAGTTTAAAAGGAGATTCTTTTTCCTCCAACTGCCCCCAAAAAATCCTATACTTTGCTCTCCTTGGTTGAGCTGTTTATGTTCATTTTCCTGAGTTTAATAACAGAAAATTCTCTTTCCATTATTTTATCTAGAAGCCTATATTTTGACATAAAACCAAGAAGCATTTCCACTTCTTACATTTTAGTTTCCTCACTCCTGAAAGCAAAAGTAGTTCAATTAAATATCATCTGAGGGCTCCTTCGAGGCAGAGACCTTTGGAAATTGCTCTAACCCTTTAACATTTAGAAAAGCATATTTATAGAAGCAGAATGTCTTTGCAGTATGTGCTCACCATTCAGAAAGGGAAAAACTGCCCGACTCTACTCTGAAGAATGAAGTAATTCCATTTCAAGGCTAGCCATTAGGAGTAATGGAGAGGCTGCCCAGATGGAGCCTCGAGTGTCACAGGCCCATCAGATGGGATTCATGTTTAGGTTTTAAATTAACTACAAGGAGAGTGTCCACTTGTGTTTCCACTGGATTAAGGAGGGGAGCGTCAAGGCGGATATTTGGGCAGTGTGTGTGTGTGGGGGGTAGTTTCTGAAATCACAAGAAAAAATTTCCTCCACGCCAAGAGGGAAGGAGTACCACATCCATCTTCTCATTTACCTAATTGAATGATCCACCTGTTGGTCCGTTGGTCCATCCACTCATCCAACCCTCCTAGCATTTATTTGATACATATTTATTGAGGGCTTACTGTGTACTGGATCCCATATGTGAATGGTATACAGAATAGAGAAACAGAATGCCAGAGGGACAGATTCAGGAATAGAAAGGGATAAAGGTAAATAAGGGAAGGCAGAATGGCAGAATGGGACTAGGGAGGTGGTTCGGTAGCAAGAGGAAGTAGGCCAAATGTATTTTTACATTAGCATTTTAAGCTTTTTCAGGTTCGTCATGCAATAGAGCTTCATGTGGATTCTCTTCTGTGTAGAACTTCCACGACCAAGTGCATTCTCATTGGATGAATTCATTTATTCATTCAACAAACATATATTGATAAAGGGACTGTGCAGGTCTTGGAGATACAGCAGTAGACAAAAAAAGACATGCTGCCTGGCCTTATGGAGTTTACAGTCTAGTGGGAAACACATATACATACATAAATACCTATTTTTAATTGCAAAACACGCTATAATGATGATTTATTGAACACTTACTATAAGCCAGGCACATGCTTACATGTGTTATATTTCATTTGCTCCTTAAAACAAGCCTATTTTTAAACAAGTATTTATACTATTTTTCCAGTTTTATTGAGAAATAATTGACATACATTATAAGTTTGAGGCATGCAGCATGATGGTTTGATTTACATAAGAAATAATGACCCCAAAAGGTTCAGCTAATGTCCATCTTCTCAGAAGTAATCAAAAGAAAAGAAAAAAAAAAAAGAAAAGAAAAGGGAAAACATTTCCCTGTGTTGAGAAGTCTTAGGATCCACTCTCTTAACAACTTTTCTATATACCATACAATAGTGGTAGCTATAGTCTTCATGTAAAATCAGCTTATTTTTATTTCCATTTTTTACAAACAAGGAAACAAATGCAAAACAATAAGTATGAGGAGACTATTTTTTTTAATTTTTTTATTGTTATGTTAATCACCATACATTATGTCATTAGTTTTTGATGTAGTGTTCCATGATTCATTGTTTGTGCATACCACCCAGTGCTCCATGCAGAATGTGCCCTCTTTAATACCCATCACCAGGCTAACCCATCCTCCCACCCCCTCCCCTCTAGAACCCTCAGTTTGTTTTTCAGAGTCCATTGAGGAGACTATATTTTGATTAGGGGGTCAGAGAAGGCATTTTGGGGGGCACAGACATGTATAGAAGTTAGCTGGGTGAGAATGTAGTGGGCAGAGGTAACAAATAGCTGGTGTGAAGGTCCTGGGGCAGGAGAGAGCTTGGGGTGGTAGAGCAGGTCAAAGTTGGCCAGTGAGGATGGGGCATGGAGAAGACTAGATGCTGAGGGCAGGGGTAGGGCGGAGAATGCAGGGCCTGGTCATCTGGGCAGGGAAGAAGAATAGGGTGGCAATGAGGAGTTTCAGAAGGGGCTGCTATGAGAGCACAGCTCCAGGAGGAAGCCCTGATATCAACAGATCACATATACAACCTATCATGATATTTCTGTTCATTTGTGGCTGATGACTCTCTCAGTGGTGTCCAAGCTAGCCACGGAGTGATCGCTCCAACAATTCGTATGTTTTGCAGATTAGAGTTTCATCGCTTTTAAAATACTTGGTATGAAAAAGTTGGCTTGAATTAAAAAACATTTAAATTATTTCAAGAAATTTCAACATTCAAAAGAGCCATTAGATTTTTAAAGTATAATTTCAACAATTTTAGAATTGTATTTTTAATTTATTTTTATTTATTAATTTTTAAATTTTATTATGTTAGTCACCATACAGTAGTACATCATTAGTTTTTGATGTAGTGTAAAGATAATTTTAAAATTTCCTCACTACCCGTGCATACATGTTTTCTCATTGATGGTGACTATCAAGAATTTGGTCTTTATCAGGAATTATGTGTCACCATTTCAAGCATAAAATGTAATGCAAAAAAGTTATATTTTCCAAACTAAGCCCAGGGTTTGCAATGAAAATATTACAAAGATCTTAAAGGGAGGGTTTGTCAAATTCAATAGTTAATATGTTCCGTAAAACATTGCATTTTATTTGGCATATTATCATTACATGATGTGAGGAAAATAAAATGAAGTTTTCACCAAATCCTATGTGGATATCCCCAATTTCTCTTCAGTTTACCCCTGACATGCCATACACATATTAACATTTTCTACACGTGCCATGATGTGACAAAGGCAAGGATGTGACCAACATCAGCACCAGTCTGACTACGGTTCTCAATTCCAGAAGCAGCTAAGCCTTGACTTTCCTGATGTAGCTCACAAATCCTCTTTGGATTTCAACATTCTTCCGAGTGGAAAGTTCTCCTCCCTGTGAGCTTGGATGATAAGTCAGTCATGATGAACTACGTCATGCTGCATTAATGAACAACCCCTAAAGCTCAAGTTTTATTTTTCTATGTGGCCTGTATAACACATGCACACACACACACTCACTCCATCCATATATACACCATATATATAGCCTGTTAGAGCTGGGGGAACCCTGTTTATTGTAGAGAAAAGAACCCTGGAAGGTCTCACATCCATGACTTCTGCTCAAAAAGCATTGCCTGGGACTATTCACATGATCCTATCCAATCACAAGGAGCGGGGGAGAAATCGTAATCCCACTGTGTGCCTAGATAGCAGAGAGCATAACTATTTGGCAAACAGCACTCTGGACTACCACAGATGGTTTCTTTGAGTGGCCCTGGTGATGATTCAGCTCTGTCCACTCTGTGAGCTCCAGATGCTCCTTCCACAGTTGTCCAGACACTGGTTCATTGGAACATGGATTTCCCCTTCTGTAAGAAGGCGTTTTAAGGGATGATGTGTCCCTCTCACTTGCCCAAGAAGAAACTCATTTTAATGGATCTGCAACTGGGGCCTCAATCTTCTAAGCTGGAAAGTGAGCTATGCACTTGAGATCAGGAGTGGCCAGCTAGTAAGGGAAGGGGATGGGGAGTGTCAGCACTACCCACTGCCCACCAGCCTTAGAAGACCACAGAATTGCAGGCAGAGATGCCCATTTCTGTCCCTAAGGAGGCTGCCCTGGGGCTTCTCACTCTGGGCCAAAACATTCCCTCTCACTCAGTCTCTTTGTTTTGCAAACACAAATGCAGCTCTAACCCTACATGAGAAAATCTGACCCTTTGCTCCTCACAGAGATCCTCCTGCTCAGTGTGGGCCTCAGTGTGAAAACATGCCCCTGTGGGAACTCCAGTGCCCTCAGCTCTCTGAGGGCCCAGGGCAGGCTGGCTGTTCCAGTTCCTACCAGTAGGGGTCATCATTTCCCTTTTGTAAATCTTCGGAGACTAAAGCTGGTACCTTCACAGGCCTAACTATATTTTTCCTTTTTTGTTTATGGCATTAATTCTGAGGTTAGGGTCGGCCTGTGGTGAGCAATAATACGTTTAACCTTTGACTTTGTGCACTAAGAAGTAATTGATCATTTGTGGTCTCCTTTCCAAGAGCTGGGAGCCTCAGTTGAGTTTAAGATAAATGGAGACAGGAGGACCCTTGGTTGCAGTGATATGTTGAAGAGAGCAAAGCACACATCTGACTGACTTATTTTATGAACTCCACTATCCTTCTCATCTTTATTTAAAGAGGTACAAACTTCCAGTTATAAAACAACAAAAAAAATTTTTTTTTCACTACGTGATTTGTTATTTAATGTTTTACAACCACGGTTGGATCCTGGTGAGGGTAATTTCCCTTAGAATGCACATTAGTGTCTAGTTGGTAAATAAACTTGAGGCATTTCTGCATTGGGCATAAAATAAAGATGAAAACGTTGAATTCTAAATCAATGGTAGCACAGAAATAGAGGTTCTACACAGTGCATGCTGTGTTGTTATTCTTTTGCTTATAATCTCATCGCTGTATGTCTGGATTGTGAAACAATTATCCAATGTGTTTGCATGCAAACATAAAGAACCATTTCTGGTGAATTAACAGTAACGGTGACCGTTTATTGAAAGCCCCTCTACTCTCTAATGGTCACAATGTTGAAGAGTAGAAAGTAGATATCATTAGATTTGATCCAGATACCTGGAGTAGGTATCACTAGGTTTGATAGACAAAGACAGGCAAAGAGAGGATAAACAGGGAAAGCAAAATTAATAAGGGGGTAGAATGAAGATTTGAACCCAGGTTTCAGGGGCTCAAAAGGCCTCTGGTCTTACCACAATACTACTTTGGGCTCTGAATACTTGCATGAATGTCTTGCCTTTCCATCTTTCCATCCCCCCCCGCCTTTTTTTCTTGTTTTCCAGCTTAAGGCTCTGGACGTATGAACTTTTCAATTCCCTAATGTGTGTCTGGACTTTAATTTGGCCTGAGACTTAAGGAACATCCCTGGGGTAGTCTAGTTAGTAGCTTGCTCCTCATAAGAGGGAAACAATATGTGCTGGTATATTTTTAATCTTCTAAATGGATGCAGCAGCCAACTGAATTCTGTAGGGATTTGGTTTCTTCTATCCATGGGGCATTCTCCTCTCATCTTTGAACAATAAAACTGGCTATTGAAAAAGAACTTTGGCCCAGCAGGGTCTGAGTAAGTAAAGAGCCCCAAGTAAGGAAGTTTATCCCCTGAATGACCAGCCTGCATCAGGTGGCTGGTGGGTCCCCAGTTAGTGCCCTTGATTGGACCACCCTGATTCTGAAGAATCTGTGGGCAGGGTCTATAGACTTAATGACTGGTGTGGGGCTTTCTGCAGGGTCATCCCTGGTTTCCCAGGATGATCCTGTCTTTGGCCAGGCAGATACTAGTCCATTAACTCCTGTCCTCGTTTTGATGCCAATTTTAGGTACGTACATCTAGGTTTTGTATCCAACTATGCCCCTGGAGGGTTGCAAGATGCCATCTCTTATATCCTCCTGCCCCTTGCACAGTGATGCCACAGGAACGTCTCTATTTTTAATGAAACTCCAAGATATAAGAGTTAAATATTTCTCTTCCCTTATAGCTAACTTAAATAGCTCATACTATAATGTCAGCCCATCTCCCATTGCTTCCTTGGTTAGAAATCTGAGGAACGTCACTGAAGTTCCTTAGGGGATGTATCTACCTGATACTTTAATAACAATAGAAAAATACAAGATCCTCAAAGGTACAGGGTGCCTTCCTGGAACCCATGAAATAGGCTTTTAGCATGGGGCAAACTGAGGCTCAGAGAAGTTAGGGGATTTGCTTAGGTCTAGTTCTAGGAAGTTAGGGGATTTGCTTAGGTCTAGCTGGGTGCTTGAACTAGACAATAGGCTCAAAAGGCCTTGGAAAGAGAAGATTTGAGAGAGGATCAGGTAAAAATCCATATATCCACTAACGTAATGAGGGTGTGAGCAGGATTCCATTGAATGATGCTTGGGAGATCTTTTCTTGTCTCTGAATAGAAACTTAGCTCCAGGGCCCCACTCCAATATCCAGAGTCTTTCTTCATAACCCCCAGGGGGAGCAATCACTATTAGGTGTTAGTGTTATGGCACTGAGTCCACAAAAATCATTCTTAGAGTATCCAAATCACTACTGTGCTATTGTTCCCTGCATTAGCCAGGGTTCTCCAGAGAAATATATATATATTTATTTTAAGGAATTGGTCCACATGACTGTGGAGGCTTGTCAAGTCCAAAATCTGGTGGGATAGGCTGATGGGCTAGAGACTTAGGGAAAAGTTGTGGTTTGAGCCTGAAGGTTTTCTGTTGGCTGAATTCCTGGGTTTTTTTGTTTGTTTGTTTTTTGTTGTTGTTTTTAAGTAGACTTCATGCCCAATGTGGGGCTTGAACTCACAACCCTGAGATCGAGAGTTGCATGCTCTATTGACTGAGTTAGCCAGGCGCCCCTAAATCTAGCAGAATTCTCTTTTGATCAAGGGAGATCAGTCTTTATTCTATTCAGGACTTCAGCTGATTGGATGAGGCCTGCCTAATTATAGAGGGCAATCTGCTTTACTCAAGTCCACTGATTTAAATGTTAATCTCATCTAAGAAAACATCTTCACAGAAACATCCAGAATAGTATTTGACCAAATAGCTGAGCACCATGGCCCAGCCACATTGACCCACAAAATTAGCCAACACATCCCCATTCCAGGGTCTATCTTAATTGCTAGATTGTGAAATCTCCAACATAGGCACTATCTTTTATCTTTCTCTCCAGCACTCTCTTAGTGATGGATATACAGTAAGTACCCAATAAATGCATATTGATTTGAAAAAACAAACAAAAACCCAAAAGTGTTTTCAAAAATAGCATTTTGTTCCTACCACATCTCTTTGGGGTGGACATACTCACCCCCACTTTCCATAGGAGAAAACAGAACCTTATGAAAATATGCATAGGATCACAAACCTCGTAGTGGCAGAATCTGGGCCCCAACTATGGTCCTTGTGCACTATACTACAATGTCCTTTTATTTGACCTGAATGTCAGAGAGGTATTCTGGGGTACTCTGAATCAGTATTTTATGGAAACTGTTATTCAAAGTCTAGCCCAACTACCACCAACAACAATGAATATTTTATTGAGGTCTACCATTTGCTTGTCAATGTCAATTAGTTATTTACTGAATAGCTATAAGCAGCTTGCCCTGACTGGAGGTGGATGATTGACCTATTTCTCTATCCATCCATTCTGTCTTTCCCTTCCTCTTTCCAGCTGATACTTATGGAGCATGTGCTATGCACCAGACCCCAGGGGAGGCACTGGGAACCCAAGGATGGTTAAGACCTGGTTCTTCCCTCACGGGGCTCACAGTCAGGGGTGTCCCAGACCCACAATCCACCTGCCATGAGGGCTTGATGGCAGCATATGTCTCCAGCGGTGGGGAAGCCTGTGAGCACCATGATGCCTGGGGTCTCAGGAGGGACTTGGAACCAGCAAGAATGCCCTCACGGGTGGGGGACAGATTGGCTATGGGCAGTGAGGCAAATCCCTGGGCTTCTCAGGCATGTCACAGGAAGGAGAAAGAATGAATAATGCTGCTCTCTCCTTCTCCTTTTTTGAAGCTGAAAAAGACCACATACTTTTGCCATGAGCAACATTGCCCCCTGACTACCTGTTCTCTTTCTTATTTTTATCATTATTATTTTCAATTATATATCAGTATGTATTATCAAATGTTCAGGGTCATCAGTTGTAGCAGGTGGTCTGGAGGTTCTGTTCCTTCCATCTTCCCCCCTCAGCTCTTTACACCAAAGCCACAGAGGAGACAGCTGCCTACTCGCTATCAAGCCCTCTTTGTAGTGCTTCTTTCCTTGGACAGCTCTACCTGCAAAGTCTGCCAGCTGGAAGAGAGCTTTCATCCACATGGACCTTGGGGGACCTCAGAGCCTTCTCACGTACTCCTCCATGTCCTTGGCCACTCTTCTTACATGGCTCCTCCTCATCCTTTCCTGTCCTAATTCACATGTCACCTCTTTGGAAAGACTGTCCCTGACCTCTTCCCCCACATCTGAAGTAACTCCTTTCCCATTTGCTTCTTGCTATCTCTAATTTTCTGGCTTATCTAGTTGTTGACTCCCTCCACCACTGGAATTCAAGCTCCCTGAGGACTTGCCTGTTCTGTTCCATGTGCCTGGCACTGTGCCTCGCATGCTGTAAGTGTTCCATCACCATTTATTGAATGGATGCAAGAATCTTTGGAGACACATATCCTGTCTCTGCACAGCACAGCACCACTGACCCTTGTCCTTGCTAGAACAGCCTCAGTCACAGGGAACTCATACCTCCCATCCCTCTTTCAGGTGTTCTGATTCAGGGCTGAATGCACGTCCGTGGTGGAAATCAGAACCTTGAGTTGAGGTGGCTCAGTTCCACTGAACCATTCCTTCTGAACCCTTATGGCACCTGCACCTTCCTTATGGGCTGTCTGGTAATGTCCCTTGACTGATTCTTGCCCATGTTCCCTGAGCTTCTCAAAGACCTGATGTGCTCTCTCTTATCTCTGACAGCATTAGGTGCTAAAGAAATAACTGTGGGGTATCCAGACACAATTGCTTTTAAACTCATCACCATCTAGATTTGGATAGAGCCAAGCATCTCTCTGACCATCCCAGATAGGGTTATATCCCCCTAGTAGTAAGTATAGTATATTCTGGGAGTGGATAAGGATTAGATCTTGGGAACTGGTCAGTCTGGGTTTGAGTTCTGGCTCCACTACTGTGAGTTTAGGCAAGTTGCTTAACCTGAGACTCAATTCTTCATCTGTAAAATGGGCATCATTATAGTACCCACAGTTTGGAGTTCATGGATGGAGGAGCATATCTAGGGCACATCTGGAGAGCCAGAGAAGTGAGGAAGAATTCCTGTCAAGCTGTTGCTCCATTACATATGCTTATTGAACATGGTGGTTTGTTAAGAGCAGGCAGAATCTTGGGGCGCCTGGGTGGCTCAGTCATTAAGTGTCTGCCTTCGGTTCAGGTCCTGATCCCAGGGTCCTGGGATCGAGCCCAGCATCAAGCTTCCCTGCGGAAAGCCTGCTTCTCCCTCTCCCACTCCCCCTGCTTGTGTTCCCTCTCTCGCTGTCAAATAAATAAATAAATAAAATCTTAAAAAAAAAAAAAGCAGGCAGAATCTTGCTGCAGGTGGGTGGAAGAGGATGGTGGCAGAGAAAGGAGCAACAAGAACATGATAAAAATCACAGTAGGGACTGTGGAGGGTCGCTCCATGATACAGGGCCATACAGCATCTGGGGCTCTCAGTCACAGCCTTAGAGCTCCAGGCAAAAGGTGGACCGTGCTAAGCCACCTACTCTGTTTAGGACACAGTGACACCCATAATGTTAAAAAGATTTCCTCCAGGAATGATTAAAAAATACATATATAAACTCACAGTCACATTTTGGCATGTGAATAATAAGACCTCTAAATATGCTAGGTTTTGAATCTTTGAGGGCAAGATTAAAGGAAGCTTCATCCTGGAAACCCTGATCCTTGTAGGGCAGCAGACATGGCACAGACACTTAGGAGATACTGCTTGGATGAGTGAATGAATTTGGAATTTTGTATTTGGGAGGCCTGTCATTCCTATCCCTTCCATGGCCATGGCAGCAGCTACTCATGGTCAGGACTGGGGTACGGTTCAACTCTGTAGAAGAGTCAGCTGAGGCAGGGGCCAGAGAGGAGGTGGGCTGGGTGCCTGACTGGGCTGGATGGCTAGAAGTGTGGTCTTGCCCATGCACAGAGCCTGAGGGGAAGCAGGGTGGCTGGAGAGAGGCTGCTTAGAACCTCGGAACTGGAAGGGTCCAGCAGAGATCCGTGGTACCAGCCCTTCCTTCGACCACGTGGAAATCTGAAACTGCCCAATTCCTGAGGTCTCCAAAGATAGGGAGCCACCACTTTTCTCCCTTCCTTTTTAAAAGTTACATTTCCTTGGTGACTCTTTCTTTTCTTTTCTTTTCTTTTTTTTTAAAGATTTTATTTATTTATTTGAGAGAGAGAAGGAGATAGAGAGAGAGAGAGAGCATGAGAGGGGGGAGGGTCAGAGGGAGAAGCAGACTCCCTGTTGAGCAGGGAGCCTGATGCGGGACTCGATCCTGGGCCTCCAGGATCATGACCTGAGCCGAAGGCAGTCGCTCAACCAACTGAGCCACCCCGGCGCCCAGTGACTCTTTCTTATGACTGACCACTGACCACAGTCTTTTGCTTTATTAGGAGACTATGTCTCATTCTTTGGGCCCTTAGGAAAATTTAAAGAAGAGCTCAGCACCCTCAAATGCTTTATTGAACTGATTTACTGCAATGTTTTTTTTTTTAATTTTTTATTGTTATTTTATTTTATTTTTTATTTTTTTATTTTTTTAAAGATTTTTATTTATTTATTTGAGAGAGAGAGAATGAGAGACAGAGAGCATGAGAGGGAGGAGGTTCAGAGGGAGAAGCAGACTCCCTGCCGAGCAGGGAGCCCGATGCGGGACTCGATCCCGGGACTCCAGGATCATGACCTGAGCCGAAGGCAGTCGCTTAACCAACTGAGCCACCCAGGC
>NW_027861311.1:0-1905 GCF_054177405.1 Leptonychotes weddellii
TTTTTTTTTTAAAGATTTTATTTATTTATTTGAGACAGAGAGAATGAGAGACAGAGAGCATGAGAGGGAGGAGGGTCAGAGGGAGAAGCAGACTCCCTGCCGAGCAGGGAGCCCGATGCGGGACTCGATCCCGGGACTCCAGGATCATGACCTGAGCCGAAGGCAGTCGCTTAACCAACTGAGCCACCCAGGTGCCCCTAGGGTTTTTTTTTTTAATTTTCTAGAACTTTTTTCAAGTTTTTTAGTAATCTCTTCACCCAGTGTGGGGCTCAAACCTACAACCCCGAGATCAGGTCTCATGCTTCTCTGACTGAGCCAGCCAGGCGCCACTAGAGTTTTCTTTATATAGTGTCACGCCATCTGCAAATAGTGACAGTTTTATTCTTCCTTACCAGTTTGGATCCTTTTATTCCTCTTCCTTGTCTGATTGCTGTGGCTAGGACTTCCAGTATATGTTGAGTAAAAGTGGTGAGAGTGGACATCCTTGTCTTGTTACTGACCTTAGGGGGGAAGCTCAGTTTTTTACCATCGAGTATGATGTTAGCTGTGGGTTTTTCATATATGACCTTTATTATGTTGAGGTTTGTTCCCCCTAAACCTGTTTTGTTGACAGTTTTAATCATGAATGGATATTATACTTTGTCAAATGCTTTTTCTGCGTTTATTGAAATAGTCATATGGTTTTTCTCCTTTCTCTTATTAATGTATGATATGTGATATTGACTGATTTGTGAATATTGGACCACCCTTGCATCTCGGGAATAAATCCCACTTGATTGTGGTGAATGGTTTTTTTTAATGGGTGGATTCAGTTTACTGATATTTTGTTGAGGATTTTGCATCTATGTTCATCAGAGATACTGGGCTGTAGTTCTTTTTTTTTTTTTTTGTAGTATTTTTACCTCGTTTTGGTATCAGGGTCCATTTTAACCATTTTTAAGTATACATTTTTGTGGCACTCACATTCATGTGCCACAATCACCACCGTCTGTCTCCAGAACCGTCCCCAACTGAAACTCTACCCATTAAACACTACTCATTTCCTCCTCCCCCAAGTCCCAGGCAACCACCATTTTACTTTGTTTACAAATTTGACCACTGTAGGTACTTCATGTAAGTGGAATCATACAGTATTTGTCCTTTGTGATGGGCTTATTTCACACCATAATGCCTTTAAGGTTCATCCATGTTGTAGCATGGAGTTGTTTTATAAATTTCCACTTCTTACAAAGACTCTGCTGGCTTGGAAGTTATTTATTGTATTTCTGTCACACCAGTTACTTTTACGTTTTTCAACATGAATAATTTAAACTGAAAGTCTATCTCTCCTCATGAACAATAATTGCATTTTAAAGTGTTTTAATTCTGAATATTTCACATCTTCCATATTCTCTAGTTTTGAAGTTCTACCTTTTAAATCTCTCAAAGTTAGGCATTAATAAAAGTGTTTAAAAGTTAATATTTATGTTGAGATATTATAAATTTCTTGGTTTAGCGGTCTTGCATCCCACTCCTTCATTCTGTTTTCTTTTGGATTAATATACATCATTTATCAAAATCTTTCTGTATGGATCTGTAAATTACAAACTACCTCTGTATGTATATCTTCAGGCCTCTGTGTTACCCTTCCTCTTAGGTGGCATTTTAGCTGTGTAATGATTTGTAGTTGACTGTTATTTTCCCTCATAGGAAGAGGTTGCTCCCAGGGCGCCTGGGTGGCTCAGTTTTTAAGCGTCTGCCTTCAGCTTGGGTCATGATCCCAGGGTCCTGGGATCAAGCCCCGCATTGGGCTCCCTGCTTGGCAGGAGGCCTGCTTCTCCCTCTCCCACTCCCTCTGCTTGTGTTCTTGCTCTCGCTCGCTCTCTGTCAAATAAATAAATAAAATCTTTAAAAAAAAAAAAAGGA
>NW_027861312.1:0-255 GCF_054177405.1 Leptonychotes weddellii
AAATGGAGAAACTCTATAAGCAAGAATATAAGGTGTTTGTAGTCGTGAAAATACAACAGAAACAGATTTTTTTAAAAACACCTTTAAACTGCTGGTTGCTACACTTGCGGTGAGCATAGCATAACATATAGACTTGTCAAATCACTGTGTTGTGCGCCTGAAACTGATGTAACATTGTGTGTCGACTATACTTCAATTTAAAAAAAAAAATCTCCTTTACCTTGAGAATAGGTAAGTGTTAGAGCAGGGCTGTGT
>NW_027861313.1:0-255 GCF_054177405.1 Leptonychotes weddellii
GGCAGAGGAGTAGGAGACCTGGATTTCATCTGGTCTCAGGAATTCAGCTGGATACGGATCAAACCATTCTGAACACCTACAAACTCAACAGGAGATCGAAGAAAAGAACAACAACAACTCTCTGAACAGAAAAGCGACCACTTTCTGGAAGGTAGGACGTGCGGAGAAGTGAATCTGAGGTGATATTCGGGAGGATAGATGGCGGGGGAGGGGCCTCCGTTGGCCGCTTCTGGCAAGTGATAGAGCCACGGAGCA
>NW_027861314.1:0-255 GCF_054177405.1 Leptonychotes weddellii
AGCCCAGCCGAGAGCCCCGGGCCCCGCGCTGCTGGCCGAGGGTTTAATGAGCACGAGGCCCAGACGCTTGGTTTCATGGCTCACCTGACTTCCCAGGGCCGGGCGCAGCCAGCCAGCTCCCCTCCCCATACCGCCAGCCCCGTGAAGCTACGGTGAGTGCCTAGGCCCAAGGAGGGGACTGGTGGCCACTGTGGGTCACGGACAGAGGAGCCCCACAAGAGGGACAAGGCGCCCGTGGACACCCGCCACAGACCT
>NW_027861315.1:0-255 GCF_054177405.1 Leptonychotes weddellii
TGATTCTGTAAGTCCCTCTATAGTTACCCACAGAAGTTACTACATTTATAAATACCAAAGATGTAACAATTCTCAAATTTTCTAGATTACTCCAATAAAATATTTTAAGTTTTCCTATGATTTGACTATCTGTATTGTCTCTGTAACAAAGCTCGGGGTCGGCATTATAGATACATAAACATAACAGTCAAAAAAAAAATCCACTTTCCTGAACTTTATTAAAGAAAAAGCAATGATGGTAAATCTCGAGAACAG
>NW_027861316.1:0-255 GCF_054177405.1 Leptonychotes weddellii
TTTTCCCCCAGTTTCAGGTCTCTTCTGATTTGTTTAGTGTATATTTTTCTGGGGTCGTTTTTACCCTGTTAGCAGTTTGTTCTCTCATTCATCTATTCTCCTGGACAAAATGACAAGACGGAAAAAAATCACCCCCAAAAAAAGAACAAGAGGCAGTACCGACTGCCAGGGACCTAATCAATAATGACATTGGTAAGATGTCAGAACTAGAGTTCAGAATGATGATTTTAAAGATACTGGGCTTGAAAAAAGGTG
>NW_027861317.1:0-255 GCF_054177405.1 Leptonychotes weddellii
GGTGGCTCAGTTGGTTAAGCGACTGCCTTCGGCTCAGGTCATGATCCTGGAGTCCCGGGATCGAGTCCCGCATCGGGCTCCCTGCTCGGCAGGGAGTCTGCTTCTCCCTCTGACCCTCCTCCCTCTCATGCTCTCTGTCTCTCATTCTCTCTGTCTCAAATAAATAAATAAAATCTTTAAAAAAAAAAAAAAAAAGAAAGGTTTTGCTTGATAGGGTTGTTGGCCCTGTCAGGCATTGAAAATGCTTAAAATGTA
>NW_027861318.1:0-255 GCF_054177405.1 Leptonychotes weddellii
AAAAATAGAGTTTTTGTCCTTTATCCCTGTGGGTATTTGAATAGGGACCAACCCCTGTGCATTCTACATGTGATCCCATCATACAAACTTTCTACCCTTAATCACATCTTCAAACAAAAAGATGTGGCATATTTTGGCTCAAAAAAGACCCTCATAAGTATTGGATGAATGGATGGATGGATGGATGGATGGATGGATGGATGGATGTGTGGATGGATGGATGGATGGATGGATGGATGTGTGGGTGGATGGATG
>NW_027861319.1:0-255 GCF_054177405.1 Leptonychotes weddellii
GGGGCTCCATCCCAGGACCCTGGGATCATGACCTGAGCTGAAGGCAGACACTTAACTGAGCCACTCAGGTGCCCCTGGATTTCTGTTTTTGGAAGACATAGAATTTTCACACCTAACACGGTGAGAACGAAATCCACACGTCCACTCCAAACTACTTATCTTTACTTCAGCAACTGAGACCATTTGTAATTGGATGCTAAACTGATACTAATTTTTATTAATTAGTAAAACTAATACTAAATTTTATTCAGAAAA
>NW_027861320.1:0-255 GCF_054177405.1 Leptonychotes weddellii
ACTGGAGACAGGTTAGCAGAACTCACACTGTCTTGCCAGAAGTCAGTCTCCCTTTGCAGTTGTTCTTTGTTATGCATCAATAACAACAATAAAGGGGAATTTAAAACAGAAAAAAAATTGTAATCTCCACAAAAATATAAGACTCTTAGGAATGTAACTCACGAAAAGTAAATATGCTATTTGTTGAGACATCATACAATTTTATTATAAGAAATGTCTTATAAAACCTGAATAAAAATGTATTTACAGAAAATT
>NW_027861321.1:0-255 GCF_054177405.1 Leptonychotes weddellii
ACCTAGAATAGAGAGGTGAGGCCCGTGTGTAATCGGAATAAAGAGCATGTATGGGGGGGGGTGGCAGCAGAGGTGGGTAGGAGACACTGGGCCACTTACCTGGAGATCAAGCGGTGTAGGGGGACCCCCAGGGATAGAGACAGAGACGGCCAAAAACCTGTGGGAAGCTGGAGTCAGGATGCCCAGACAGGGAAGAGACTGGGAGACACAGTACTTGAGACCAAGGGGTTGGGTCACCTGTCCACAGTGGCTCCA
>NW_027861322.1:0-1905 GCF_054177405.1 Leptonychotes weddellii
TTTCCTGGTTGACCCATTCATTTTTTAGTAGGATGCTCTTTAGCCTCCATGTTTTTGAGTTCCTTCCGACTTTCCTGAGTTCAAGTTTCAAAGCATTGTGGTCCGAAAATATGCAGGGAATGATCCCAATCTTTTGGTACTGGTTGAGACCTGATTTGTGACCCAGGATGTGATCTATTCTGGAGAATATTCCATGTGCCCTAGAGAAGAATGTGTATTCTGTTGCTTTGGGATGGAATGTTCGGAATATATCTGTGAAGTCCATCTGGTCCAGTGTGTCATTTAAAGCCTTTATTTCCTTGTTGATCTTTTGCTTAGATGATCTGTCCATTTCACTGAGGGGGGTGTTAAAATCTCCTACTATTATTGTATTGTTGTCAATGTGTTGCTTTGATTTTGTTATTAATTGGCTTTGATTTGAATTTCCCTGATGGCTAATGATGATGAACATTTTTTCATGTGTCTGTTAGCCATTTGTATGTCTTTTTGGAGAAGTTACTGTTCATGACTTCTGCCCATTTCTTGACTTGGTTATTGTTTTTTGAGTGTTGAGTTTGAGAAGTTCTTTATAGATCTTGGATATCAGCCCTTTATCTGTACTGTCATTTGCAAATATCTTCTCCCATTCTGAGGGTTTCCTCTTTGTTTTGTTATTAATTGGTTTATATAATTGGCTGCTCCCATGTTAGGGGCATAGATATTTACAATTATTACATCTTCCTGTTGGATAGACCCTTTAAGTAGGATATAGTGTCCTTCCCCATCTCTTATTATAGTCTTTGGTTTAAAATCTAATTTGTCTGATATAATGATTGCCACCCAGCTTTCTTTTGAGGTCCATTAGCATGGTAAATGATTTTCCACCCCCTCATTTGAAATCTGGAGGTGTCTTTGGGCCTAAAATGAGTCTCTTGCAGGCAGCATATTGATGGGTCTTGTTTTTTTGTCCAATCTGATACCCTGCGTCTTTTGATTGGGGCATTTAGCCCATTTACATTCAGGGTAACTTTTGAAAGATATGAATTTCATGCACTGTATTGTCTGTAAGGTGACTGTTACTGTATATTATCTCTGTTCCTTTCTGGTCTATGTTACTTTTAGGCTCTCTCTTTGCTTAGAGGACCCTTTCAATATTTCTTGTAGGGCTGGTTTGGTGTTCGCAAATTCTTTTTTTTTTTAATTTTACTTTATTATGTTAAGTTAGTCACCATATAATACATCATTAGTTTTTGATATAGAGATCCACGATTCATTGTTTTCATATAACACACGGTGCTCCATGCAGTACGTGCCCTCCTTAATACCCATCACCGTGCTAACCCATCCCTCCACCCCTCTCCCCTCTAAAACCCTCAGATTGTTTCTCAGAGTCCATAGTCTCTCATGGTTCATCTCTCCCTCCGATTTCCCACCTTCAATTTTCCCATCCTTCTCCTAATGTCCTCCATGCTATTCCTTATATTCCACAAATAAGTGAATCCATTTGATAATTGACATTCTCTGCTTGACTTATTTCACTTAACATAATCTCCTCCAGTCCCATCCATGTTGATGTAGAAGTTGGGTATTCATCCTTTCTGATGGCTGAGTAATATTCCATTGTATTTATGGACCACATCTTCTTTATCCATTCGTCTGTTGAAGGGTATCTCAGCTCTTTCCACAGTTTGGCTATTGCGGACATTGCTGCTATGAACATTGGGGTGCATATGGCCCTTCTTTTCACTACATCTGTGTCTTTGGGGTAAATGCCCAGGAGTGCAATTGCTGGGTCATAGGGTAGCTCTATTTTTAACTTTTTGAGGAACCTCCACACTGTTTTCCCAAGTGGCTGTACCAACTTGCATTCCCACCAACAGTGTAAGAGGGTTCCCCTTTCTCCACAACCTCTCCAACATTTGTTAT
>NW_027861323.1:0-255 GCF_054177405.1 Leptonychotes weddellii
TTTCATTTTTAGAGTCATATTCTATCCCTTCATAGTAGTTACCCGTATTTTTGGTATATATATATATATATATATAAGTTGTTCTCTCTTTAAAATTTTGAGATAGTTTCTTCTAACAGATCAAAATATACCCTAAATCTCTAGCTTATGTTTTTTTTCTACTCTCCCGCCTGATCACATTCTCTCCCTTTTTTTTATCCTCTCCTTTCTTTTTTCAAAAAACTTCTTATCAATTCCTTTTATAAAACTTTTTGT
>NW_027861324.1:0-255 GCF_054177405.1 Leptonychotes weddellii
AATGGAGCAGTGATAAGTAATCTAGGGGCATGACCCACCCCACTGGAGACATTCACAGCTGTTGCCATAACAAAAGCAGGAGCTGTGATAAGGAGCTGGGAAAATCTGTTACAAAGAAGACTACACCCAAATCAGACTGTGGACATGGACCATAATCAGCCTTGGAACTCACATAGTATGGGAGAATAGGCACAGATCCCAGGATGCAAATTCTGTTTCCCTTTCCAAATGGTTCCTGATTCCTGATGGAGGCTT
>NW_027861325.1:0-255 GCF_054177405.1 Leptonychotes weddellii
CTATTTCAACTGGTCCCCAGAATTGAGCTGTATATCGACCAGACCACTCTGAGCAACCACGAAACCAGCCTGAGATATAAGAAGATCTGGATCTCTACAAACAGAATATCGCAGGCGGTTGGTTTTGAGGTACGAAGCGGAGAGCCGTGATTCTGCGGGCAGATATTGGAGGATAAACAGTGGCGGGAGGGTGCCTGGACGTGGAGATCCTACACCGCCAGTGAGTGACAACCTTGCGCACTGCAGACGGGCACA
>NW_027861326.1:0-255 GCF_054177405.1 Leptonychotes weddellii
CCCAGAATTTGGAACTTGGTTTCTCTTACACGTGGGTGGAGATCCCTCTCTCTCCTACACACACACACACACACACATGAATTTCCACAGAAAATGACATTAACACTGAGTCTGAAAAAATAAGAGACAGGCAAAAAAAAAAAGATGACATTTTGGCATGTTTACATTTTCATATAAAGTAGGTGAGAGAGGAAGAGAGTATGGAAGAGTATGAAAATTTAGGGGATACATATATACTGGAATAGTTGAAAGCAG
>NW_027861327.1:0-255 GCF_054177405.1 Leptonychotes weddellii
GGCGCCTGGGTGGCTCAGTCCCTTAAGCCTCTGCCTCTGGCTCAGGTCATGATCCCGGGATCCCGGGATCGAGTCCCGCATCGGGCTCCCTGCTCGGCGGGGAGTCTGCTTCTCCCTCTGACCCTCCCCCCTCTCATGCTCTCTCTCTATCTCATTCTCTCTCAAATAAATAAATAAAATCTTTAAAAAAAAAAAAAAAGGATGCCTGGGTGGCTCAACTGGTTAAACATCTGCCTTTAGCTCAGGTCATGATCC
>NW_027861328.1:0-255 GCF_054177405.1 Leptonychotes weddellii
AAACCTTTCTGAGTCCATTTTCCCAAATGTATAAGAGGAATATCTATCTACCTCACGGTATTGCTGTGAGAATTTCTTCAGATGAAACGTCTAAAACAGCACCTGCCAAACAGCAGGCTCTTTTGACACTTGTCAATTTCCTGCAACTTGGCTTACTTCTATTCCCCTTTCTAGCCAGCTTTCAGGTCCTATCCCAAACTTATAACTAAAAGTTAAAAGGTCATACTGGGGCATCTGAGTGGCTCAGTCGTTAAG
>NW_027861329.1:0-255 GCF_054177405.1 Leptonychotes weddellii
GCTTAACTAATAAAGTAAAATGTCTTTATTATAAGCTCTCAAAATAGTGTATATCAGGGTGCCTGGGTGGCTTAGTCATTAAGCGTCTGCCTTTGGCTCAGGTCATGATTCCTGGGTCCTGGGATCGAGCCCCACATCAGGCTCCCTGCTCAGCGGGAAGCCTGCTTCTCTTTCTCCCACTCCCCCTGCTTGTGTTCCCCCTCTCACTGTGTCTCTCTGTCAAATAAATAAAGTCTTTTAAAAAAAAGAATAAGA
>NW_027861330.1:0-255 GCF_054177405.1 Leptonychotes weddellii
ATGCCTAAATGCTTTCTAGGCTGTTCATACCATTTCTAATGATATCATCAAGTTTTTCTTCAATACATTATGATTATTATTTGGTGAAGGGTCCAGTGCTGATAACTTTGGAACTTACAGAGAAAATCATAACTATACAATCACAATGTTAACTTTTAACCTATGTTTAATCCAGCTAAGGCTATATGATCTGTGTAGGAACAAATAAATACATGAAAATATGTATGTGCTACCAAGTATTAAAGAGTATGTTTA
>NW_027861331.1:0-255 GCF_054177405.1 Leptonychotes weddellii
GCGCCTGGGTGGCTCAGTTGGTTAAGCGACTGCCTTCGGCTCAGGTCATGATCCTGGAGTCCCGGGATCGAGTCCCGCATCGGGCTCCCTGCTCAGCGAGGAGCCTGCTTCTCCCTCTGACCCTCCCCCCTCTCATGTACTCTCTCTCATTCTCGCTCTCTCAAATAAATAAATAAAATCTTTAAAAAAAAAAAAAAGAAGTATAGTTCCTCAGTAATGTCATCGATGACCCAGTTTCTTCAACTGTACTAGGCA
>NW_027861332.1:0-255 GCF_054177405.1 Leptonychotes weddellii
ACTGAGCCACCCAGGCGCCCCCATCGTAACTTTCTCTAAAGCTTAATGTCTCAATCGATGAGGAAACAGTTCCCTGACCAGAGCCCCCAGTGGAAGGGCTCCCAAGATTTGTCTCTTGCCCATGGAGCGCGCTGCGGGGTCCCTCCCCAGAGGATCCAAGCCACTGCTGGATTCCACACACCCCAGCAGTGCCCCCCAAACTGTTTAGACCTCTTCCTGTCAGCTTTCCTCTACCACCATTGCCAGCACTCGGCT
>NW_027861333.1:0-1905 GCF_054177405.1 Leptonychotes weddellii
TACCTTAATCCCCAAACCAGGCAAAGACCCCATCAAAAAGGAGAATTTCAGACCGATATCCCTGATGAATATGGATGCCAAAATTCTTAACAAAATCCTAGCTAATATGATCCAACAATACATTAAAAGGATCATCCACCACGACCAAGTGGGATTTATCCCTGGGATGCAAGGGTGGTTCAACATTCACAAATCAATCAATGTGATAGAACACATTAATATGAGGAGAGAGAAGAACCATATGGTCCTCTCAATTGATGCAGAAAAAGCATTTGACAAAATACAGCATCCTTTCCTGATTAAAACTCTTCAGAGTATAGGGATAGAGGGAACATTCCTCAATTTCATAAAATCCATCAATGAAAAGCCCAGAGCAAATATCATTCTCAATGGGGAAAAGCTGAGAGCCTTTCCCTTAAGTTCAGGGAACACGACAAGGATGCCCACTCTCACCACCATTGTTCAACATAGTACTAGAAGTCCTAGCAACAGCAATCAGACAACAAAAAGAAATAAAAGGTATTCAAATTGGCAAAGAAGAAGTCAAACTCTCTCTCTTCACAGATGACACGATACTTTATGTGGAAAACCCAAAAGACTCCACCCCCAAATTATTAGAACTCATATAGCAATTCAGTAATGTGACTGGATACAAAATCAATGCACAGAAATCAGTTGCTTTCTTATACACTAAAAATGTAACTGTAGAAAGAGAATTTAGAGAATGGATTCCATTTACAATGGCACTAAAAACCATAAGATATCTTGGAATAAACCTAACCAAAGGGGTAAAGGATCTATACTCTAGAAATTACAGAACACTCATGAAAGAAATTGAAGAAGACACAAAAAGATGGAAAAATGTTCCATGCTCATGGATCGGAAGAATAAACATTGTTAAAATGTCTATGCTACCCAGAGCAATCTATACCTTCAATTTCATCCCGATCAAAATTTCAATGGCATTTTTCACAGTGCTGGAACAAACAATCCTAAAATTTGTATGGAATCAGAAAAGACCCTAATCGCCAAGGAAATGTTGAAAAAGAAAACCAAAGCTGGGGACATCACCTTGCCTGATTTCAAGCTATATTACAAAGCTGTGATCACCAAGACAGGATGGTAGTGGCACAAAAACAGACACATAGACCAATGGAACAGAATAGAGAGCCCAGGTATGGACCCTCCACTCTGTGGTCAAATGATCTTTGACAAAGCAGGAAAAAATATGCAATGGAAAAAAGACAGTCTCTTCAATAAACAGTGCTGGGAGAATTGGACAGGTATATACAGAAGAATGAAACTTGACCATTCTCTTACACCATACACAAAGATAAACTCTAAATGGATGAAAGACCTCAATGTGAAACAGGAATCTACCAAAAATCTAGAGGAGAACATAGGCAGTAACCTCTTTGACACTGGCCACAGCAACTTCTTTCAAGACACATTTCCAAAGGCAAGGGAAAGAAAAGTGAAAATGAACTTTTGGAACTTCATCAAGATAAAAAGCTTCTGCACATCAAAGGAAACAGTCAACAAAACAAAGAGGCAACCCATGGAATGGGAGAAGATTTTTGCAAATGACACTACAGATAAAGGGCTGATATCCAAGATCTATAAAGAACTTCTCAAACTCAACACCCAAAAAACAAATAATCCAGTCAAAAAATGGGCAGAAGACATGAACAGACACTTCTCCAAAGAAGACATACAAATGGCTAACAGACACATGAAAAAAATGTTCATCATCATTAGCCATCAGGGAAATTCAAATCAAAACCACATTGAGATACCACCTTATACCAGTTAGAATAGCAAAAATTGACAAATGTCAGAGAGGATGTGGAGAAAGGGGAACCCTCTTACACTGTTGGTGGGAACACAAGTTGGTACAGCCACTTT
>NW_027861334.1:0-255 GCF_054177405.1 Leptonychotes weddellii
AGGGGAGGGGGGTGGAGGGATGGGTTAGCCTGGTGATGGGTATTAAAGAGGGCACATTTTGAATGGAGCACTGGGTGTTATATGCAAACAACGAATCGTGGAACATTACATCAAAAACTCATGATGTAATGTATGGTGATTAACATAACATAATAAAATAAAATAAATAAATAAAAATGGGCACAAACCAAAAAGACAAACAAACAGAAAACCCCAGTCTTCACAAAAACTTGCTCAGTCTAGTTGAAGGACCAG
>NW_027861335.1:0-255 GCF_054177405.1 Leptonychotes weddellii
GCCTGATAAACGTTAACAGCTCCTTCTCATCGGCATGCCAGCATGCTTAAGGGGGAGACGCTTGATAGTAGTGGTGACGGGCACCTGGGTGGCTCAGCCAGTTCAGCGTCTGCCTTCTGCTCAGGTCATTGTCCCAGAATCCCGGGATGGAGTGCCGTGTCGGGCTCCCTGCTCGGCGGGGAGCCTGCTTACCCTCTCCCTGGGCTCGCTCTCTCTCAATAAATAAAATCTTAAAAAATTAAAAAAAAAATAGTG
>NW_027861336.1:0-255 GCF_054177405.1 Leptonychotes weddellii
AGGGGCGCCTGGGTGGCTCAGTCGTTAAGCGTCTGCCTTCGGCTCAGGTCATGATCCCAGGATCCTGGGATCGAGCCCCGCATCGGGCTCCCTGCTCGGCGGGAAGCCTGCTTCTCCCTCTCCCACTCCCCCTGCTTGTGTTCCCTCTCTCGCTGTGTCTCTCTCTGTCAAATAAATAAAATCTTTAAAAAAAAAAAAAAAGAATATAGATCTTAAAATTTGTATTTGATTATTTTATAAAAGGATGGGTGATTC
>NW_027861337.1:0-255 GCF_054177405.1 Leptonychotes weddellii
GGGAAACACCTGAATGTTCCTTAACGGATGAGCGGATAAACAAAATGTGGTAGATATACGTATAATGGAATATTCGGCCGTGAAAGGAATGAAATTCTGAGACATGCTCCAAAGTGGGTGAATCTTGAAGGTATTAAGTTAAGGGAAATAAGCCAGCCACAAAAGGCCAAATTGTGTATAATTCCACTTACATGAAATACCTATAATAGGCAAATTCATAAAGACAGAAAGTAGCATGCAGGGTCCCAGGAGCCC
>NW_027861338.1:0-255 GCF_054177405.1 Leptonychotes weddellii
TTACCATACTGTCTTGATGATTACAGCTTTGTAATAGAGCTTGAAGTCCGGAATTGTGATGCCACCAGCTTTGCTTTTCTTTTTCAACATTCCTCTGGCTATTCGGGGTCTTTTCTGGTTCCATCAAATTTTAGGATTATTTGTTCCATTTCATTGAGAAAAGTTGATGGTATTTTGATAGGGATTGCTTTAAATGTGTCGATTGCTCTAGGTAGCATAGACATTTTCACAATATTTGTTCTTCCAATCCATGAG
>NW_027861339.1:0-255 GCF_054177405.1 Leptonychotes weddellii
AAGGTAAAATTTGCTGGCTTTGATTTGTTTTTGCTTTACAATTTAGCAAAATTGAATAGGAATTCTATATCAAAGTGCCTAGCCTATAGTTTTCATTTAATGTTGCCTGAATGAAAGGATGCACCCCATTTTTCTCGAAGAAAACGTACTCAGTTATGCAGGATTTACAGTTTACTAATTTCACCTTTGAAATACAAATATCTTTTTTTCTTGCTTTTTCAAGGTGATACTTGTTTAAATTTTTTATAATAAAAG
>NW_027861340.1:0-255 GCF_054177405.1 Leptonychotes weddellii
TGTATGTCCTCCCTGACTCCTCTCCTGAATCAGTGCTCCAAAGGGGAACATAAAAGAGGGAGGCTGGCAGAAGGAAGCTGGGCTGGGACCAAACTGGCAATCCACTCTGGAGAATTGAATGCCCTGGCATCATTGGAGAAATTCATAATTTATCAGTGAAACAGTTCAAGGAAGTAATTAAACTTGGAGGACTTACGTATTTCTCTTGCCGACCCCCCCAGCCCTGAAGTTAAAAGGGATACACCTCAAAAGAGA
>NW_027861341.1:0-255 GCF_054177405.1 Leptonychotes weddellii
GCATACCTACAATACCAGTATAGAAGCAGTGATGATGGTTGTGGTGAGCTTATTTATTTATTTTTAATTTAAATTTTAATTTCGTTGTAGTTCACATACAGTGTTATATTAGTTTCAGGTATACAATATAGTGATTCAACAATTCTATACATTACTCATTGCTCATCATGGTAAGGGTACTTTTTTTTTTTTTTTTTTTATTAACCTTGTTTCAAACTTTATTCCCAGGCTTCTTCAGCTTAACTAGCTGCAAAG
>NW_027861342.1:0-255 GCF_054177405.1 Leptonychotes weddellii
AAGTATTGAAACTTATTTTCTTCCTTCATAGATGCAATTTTTGTTCATTATAGATGGTATATAAATTTCTATTCTGTTATGTAGTGAAAAAAAGAAGTAAATGCTGGGATGCCTGGGTGGCTCAATCATTAAGCATCTGCCTTCGGCTCAGGTCATGATCCCAGGGTCCTGGGATCGAACCCTGCATCGGGCTCCCTGCTCCACAGGAAGCCTGCTTCTCCCTCTCCCACTCCCCCTACTTGTGTTCCTGCTCTC
>NW_027861343.1:0-255 GCF_054177405.1 Leptonychotes weddellii
TTTTTCACTTATTATTTTTGTTACTTAAATGTTGATAGGTATAGACTTCCAAGGTACTGGGTTAAGTACATTTAGTAAGTTACAGAAAAGTACATAAACTGTAACCTAAATTATGACAATGGATATTAGGTTCTGTGTGGTAAAGGGTTGACTCAACAGGCCTGGGTTGCCCAAGCCCTGCACACTCCAAGGAAAGGCCGGTCTTCAGGAGAACCAGCCCTTGACTTGGTCCTGGGAGATAAGCTCTGAACCACT
>NW_027861344.1:0-1905 GCF_054177405.1 Leptonychotes weddellii
TTTTCCCTCCCTTCCCCTATGATCCTCTGTCTTATTTCTCAAATTCCTCGTATCAGTGAGATCATATGATAATTGTCTTTCTCTGTTTGACTTATTTCACTCAACATAATACCCTCTAGTTCCATCCACGTTGTTGCAAATGGCAAGATTTCATTTTTTTGATGGCTGAGTAATATTCCATTGTATACGTATACCACATCTTCTTTATCCATTCGTCTGTGGATGGACATCTGGGCTCTTTCCACAGTTTGGCTATTGTGGACATTGCTGCTATAAACATCGGGGTGCATGTACCCCTTCAGATCCCTACATTTGTATCTTTGTGGTAAATACACAGTAGTGCAATTGCTGGGTCGTATGGTAGCTCTGCTTTCATCTTTTTGAGAGGAACCTCCATACTGTTTTCCAGAGTGGCTGCACCAGCTTAGAAGCTGACAATTTTTTTTAAAGGGCCAGATAAGGGCGCCTGGGTGGCTCAGTTGGTTGAGCGACTGCCTTCGGCTCAGGTCATGATCCTGGAGTCCCGGGATCGAGTCCCGCATCGGGCTCCCTGCTCGGCAGGGAGCCTGCTTCTCCCTCTGACCCTCCCCCCTCTCATGTGCTCTCTCTCTCTCATTCTCTCTGTCTCAAATAAATAAATAAAATCTTTAAGAAAAATAAAATAAAATAAAATAAAATAAAGGGCCAGATAATTAATATTTTTGACTTTGTGGGTCAAGAGGATATTACAGAGGTTTGATAACCCTTTAAAATGTGAAAACCTTCTTAGCTTTTAGTCAGTAAAATAACAGGCAACCAGCCAGAGCTGGGCCATAGGCCATAGGTTGCCAGACTCAAGTACACATCATCATTTAAAATAACTACTTACTTAAGGAGTCTTCTGTTAATACACATTTATATGGCTTCCATATTAATTTGCTATGATAAATACTGTGGCAGGCAACAATGTGTGTAAATCCTTTCATATTTATCTATTTACCCCCAAAGGGTAAATTCCTAGAAATAGAATTGATAGGTTGGAGCATATGATATTTTACTCTGTGATACATATTGTCAAAATATTCTCATTTATATTTACATTCTCATCAATTATGTACAAGAGAGCCTGTTTTACCATGTACTTATCAACACTGGATATTATCAAACTTCTAATTTGTCAGTCCAGTAAGTGGAAAAAAATGGTATCGCACTGATGTTCTTACACTTACTATGACTGTCTTTTCACATATTATTGTGAATTTATTATTTACAAATTCCCTGTTTGTGCTTTTTGCCCATTTTTCTCTGTGATTTTTTTCACATTGATTTGTAAGAACTCTTTACATAGTAGGGAGAGGAATACTGTATAATTATGTGCAATATTTTTCCCCCCAGTTTTTCATTTTTCTTGTTTCTGGTAATCATTTTTCCTTTCTGTTTTAGAAGTCCTACATTTTATCTGGTTAGGTTGATAGACCCTTTTACTATATAGTAAAATGTGTCTAGTATGCATGCCATGCCTCTCCCCTTTTATGATTATGAAAGCATTTGCCTGTGTTTTATTTTAGTGCCTTTTTATGGTCTTTCTTTTACATTTTAACCTTAGGTTTATTTAGAATTTATTTTCAGGTTCAAAATGAAGCAGAGATTCACCTTTTTTTTTTTAAAGATTTTATTTATTTGAGACAGAGAGAATGAGAGAGAGCGAGCATATGAGAGGGGGGAGGGTCAGAGGGAGAAGCAGGCTCCCCGCCGAGCAGGGAGCCCGACGCGGGACTCGATCCAGGGGCTCCAGGATCATGACCTGAGCCGAAGGCAGTCGCTTAACCAACTGAGCCACCCAGGCGCCCCGAGATTCACCTTTATTTATTTATTTTTTGAATAAGGATAGCTAGTTTTCCTAACACTATTTAGACCTCTTTTTTT
>NW_027861345.1:0-255 GCF_054177405.1 Leptonychotes weddellii
CATATACAGGGCAGCTAAAGCCAAGGGGATGGACGAGATCACTGAAGGAGAGAATGTACTGAAAAGAAATTCTACAACCACACCATTAGGAGCTCCAACAATTACAGCATGGGTGGAAGATTAGGAGATAATCAGAAAATGAGAAGTTAGGAGCAAGCTAAAAATGAGTGTTACAGAGACCAAGAGATGAATAATAAGTTAGAGACTAGTCTTTCACATAAGACAGATGGATGTCAGTGATGCCTTAACACAAGC
>NW_027861347.1:0-255 GCF_054177405.1 Leptonychotes weddellii
GGGGGGCTGGGTGATAGACATTGCAGAGGATATGTGCTATGGTGAGCGCTGTGAATTGTGTAAGACTGACGAATCACAGACCTATACCCCTGAAACAAATAATACATTATATGTTAATAAAAAAATAAAAAACTAATAAAAAATTAAAAAAGGAATGAGAACCAATGGAAAAAAAATTTATACACAAGTTAACAGCTGACAATTAGCAAATCCAATATTTGTGTAAATAGCACCTCTAAACTTCTCAACAGTGCG
>NW_027861348.1:0-255 GCF_054177405.1 Leptonychotes weddellii
ATCATGACCTGAGCCGAAGGCAGTCGCTTAACCAACTGAGCCACCCAGGCGCCCATTGGAGAATTTTTCATCCCATTTCAAAATCATTGACATTTTAACACCTTGCCTTTCTCGGGAAATTAGGTAGATTTATTTCTGTTTTGCTCTACAAGTCATGGAATTGAGAGTCCGATATGAAGTGACTTGCCCAAGTTTCTGTAAGTGCAAACACAGGACTCCTATTCAGGCTCCTATTATAAATAGCATTAAACTGAT
>NW_027861349.1:0-255 GCF_054177405.1 Leptonychotes weddellii
CAGCCATAAAGCAAGGTTAACGTAATTGTAAAGCAAGTTCAGGATTCCAAACTCAATGACATTTCATATGCATTTGACTTGGCTTTATACATGTCACACCAAGCAAAGCACAAGACAGGGTCACACAACAAACAAGATACAAGGGTTAAGAAGTTAATGAACCAAACTCGAAGTCAGTCTGGGGGCACACAGTTGAGACAAGGCCTCCATCCAGTCAAGGTCAGCTCTTGGCACTTGCTGCTTATTATGGTCAAA
>NW_027861350.1:0-255 GCF_054177405.1 Leptonychotes weddellii
GAAGAGTCATGAGGATGCATTGGATTAATAATTGTAACTCTTCATATTCACAGAACGCCTCAATTAAAGAGTGCTTCTTCATATGTACATGGCCTCATTGATTTTTCATTTATATAAGGAAGAAAGTAACATCTGTAATGAAGCTTTTTTACATGCATCCTTTCATCTGTTATAAAAGAATACCACCAATGTTTAAAAGGTGAAGTCCAGTATTTCTTGGCTAAGAAGCAGGACAGCTCAGATAGTACCCATTTC
>NW_027861351.1:0-255 GCF_054177405.1 Leptonychotes weddellii
AATACAGTTTTTCCTGATACCTGAAGAGCTTTGCAATCACCGGGAGAAAGCAAAAGAAAAATGCTTAAGTTTAGATAAGGTGAAATTCTTATTGCCCTGAGACAGCTTTGTGGAATCTTAGTGCTTCATGGAATACAGTTTGAATAACAATGATATAATCTAAACTTTCTGTATTACAGATCAGACATCTGAGTAAGGTACAGAGGATGATAAAATATGAACACCTTTGGCCCCTGATTTCAGAGCTTATGGGTT
>NW_027861352.1:0-255 GCF_054177405.1 Leptonychotes weddellii
CTCAGGTCATGATCCCAGGGTCCTGGGTTCGAGCCCCACATCGGGCTCCCTGCTCTGCGCAAAGCCTGCTTCTCCCTCTCCCACTCCCCCTGCTTGTGTTCCCTCTCTCACTGTCTCTTTCTCTGTCAAATAAATAAATAAAATCTTTAAAAAAAAAAAATGTGCTGGGAAAACTGGACAGCTACATGCAAAAGAATGAAACTGGACCACTTTTGGGCGCCTGGGTGGCTCAGTCATTAAGCGTCTGCCTTCGGC
>NW_027861353.1:0-255 GCF_054177405.1 Leptonychotes weddellii
CTCCCCATGTCCATAGGGCTGCCAGGAGGTCACTGCAGAGCGGGCTGGAGTCCCCGGCAGGCCCTCGGGTCCATCACCACGCACCTCCACGAGGGAGGGCGAAGTCACACACTTCGGGGCTCACCCACACCCTGCGGCCTCTCCCACCCTCCGCCCTGCGGTCACCCCGCTGTCTCCCAGAACCTGGCAACCTGAGGCCTTTGTTTAGCGGGTCCACTCGGGCAGAACCTGGACGGCTCCCGAGGTGCATGGAGG
>NW_027861354.1:0-255 GCF_054177405.1 Leptonychotes weddellii
CTGCATATTCTGCTCCCCGCAGCCTCCTCCCAGCCCGCCTCCCTCCCTCACCGGCTCAGCCAGTGTTTCCTGAGCACTCTCTGCATACATACCAGACACTGTCCTAGGTGCTGAGATGTAGCAAGAGCAGAAGAACAGGCAAATACAATAGCTGCCTTCGTGAACGTTGCACGGGGCGCAGGCAATGGTCAGCTTACGCATGCTTCACGGCAGCTGGTTTCCAGTGCTCCAGAGAAAGAGAAGACAGAGAAGGGG
>NW_027861355.1:0-1905 GCF_054177405.1 Leptonychotes weddellii
GCTCTCGCTGTGTCTCTCTCTGTCAAATGAATAAATAAAATCTTAATAAATAAATAAATAAATAAATAAATAAATAAATAAAATGTCATCAAGAAAAATTGAATTAGGGGCGCCTGGGTGGCTCAGTCGTTAAGCGTCTGCCTTTGGCTCAGGTCATGGTCCCGCGACCCTGGGATCGAGCCCCGCATCGGGCTCCCTGCCCCGCATCGGGCTCCCTGCTCTGCAGGGAGGCCTGCTTCTCCCTCTCCTACTCCCCCTGCTTGTGTTCCCTCTCTCGCTGTGTCTCTCTCTGTCAAATAAATAAATAAAATCTTAAAAAAAAAAAAAAGAGTAGGTGTCCTGTTGCTCAATCTAAAGGACATTTTTGTAAAGTTACACATTAGATATGATATGCTGTTTTAAGATTTTGGTAGATACATATCAGTTAAGAAATTTCCCTTCTATTCATAGTTGTCTAAATTTTATTAAATGAGAATGAGTCATAGGACTAATCAATACCAAAAGTGAGAAAGATATAGCAATGTGGCTTCTGAACGGAGAAACTGTGGCCTGAGGAAAGAGGACAAGCTATGTGATCAGAGAAACCTGCATTCTAGCTCTGCCAATTGCTAGTATGTTCCTTGCCTTTTTCAGCCTCCATTTCCTTGTGTACAGAATGAACATTATGATACCTAATCACAGAGTTGTCAGAATTAAAATTATATAAAGTGCATGTAATACTGCCTAGCTTGCCAACATTAACTGTATATTATCCTTCCTTCTTGTAGCCCCACCCTCTCTGCCTGTGGTATTAGGCCCCTTGGAGAGAGCCCTAATTGGGCAAATTGTGAATTTCAGCTGCATGTCCTATGGATTCTTTCCCAAAGAAATCACCCTGCAGTGGTTCAAAAATGGGAAGGAAATCTCATCCCTCCAGACCCACACTGTACAGATGAAGAACAGCAATACCTACAAAATCTCCAGTACCACTGAGATGGCCCTGACTCTACAGGACTTCTCCTCTTATGTCACCTCCGATGTGAATCACCTAAGCCTACATTATCCTCTTCAAAAGAATCCTGATTTGTCTAAGACTATACTAGGTAGGTGACACCACACATGGCCAGGCTTTGACCTAACTTTGGAGATCAGTTCTCCCCAGATTTACTTTGGTGAACAGGCCTAAATAATAATAGGATCTTCCAGTTATTAAGCACCTACTATGTGCAAGGGATTGCCACATGCTATGTAGGTGCTAAGTAAATGGCTGCCGAGTAATAAGCAAGGTGGATCTGATTGTTTCATGGAGTCTGAACCTTTGTTCTGAGCTATTTCAGTTCCACCCAACATGTCTATTTTTGAACACCCCATCCCAAAGAACAAGATAAATGTCACTTGCAAGGCAAAGAAGTTCTGCGCCGGGGGAATACAGCTGACCTGGCTGAAGAATGGAAATGTCTCCCAGATAGATAAGACCTTGACCCCCACCATGAGCAGAGATGGACTGTACACTGTGCAGAGCTCAACCCTGGTGGACAGAACTAACCAACAGGACACTGTGCTCACCTGTCAGGTAGAACAAGATGGGAGGCAGGAGGCCACTGCAAAAATGACATTTTTGGTTTCCGCTCATCTGGATAAGTTTGAGAAGTAGCCAATGGCAAGACCTCCATGACTTACTGAAGAAGGCACCATCATCTTTCCTTAAAACTGTCTTTCACATGAAGAAATGTTCATCATCATTAGCCATCAGGGAAATTCAAATCAAAACCACACTGAGATACCACCTTACACCAGTTAGAATGGCCAAAATGGACAGGGAAAGAAACAACAAATGTTGGAGAGGTTGTGGAGAAAGGGGAACCCTCTTACACTGTTGGTGGGAATGCAAGTTGGTACAGCCACTTTGGAAAACAGTGTGGAGGT
>NW_027861356.1:0-255 GCF_054177405.1 Leptonychotes weddellii
CCACATGATGGTGGCTCGGCCCAAGGTGGTGGATGCACAGATGGGTAGGCGGATGTGGAGAGTGAGTGGACTGGGCCACGCAACTGGTCTGACGTGGGAGGAAGGACAAAGAAGGAAGGAAGTGTCACCCTTAGACTTCTGGCTCGGGTCACTGGCTGGAGAGTGAGGCCATTGACTGAAGAAAGGAAGACTAAATGGGAACAGGTTAGGGGATCAAGAGTTACCCTTTGCCACTTGATTTCGAGAATGCCAGCA
>NW_027861357.1:0-255 GCF_054177405.1 Leptonychotes weddellii
TCCAAATGAATTAACTTGACGTTAAAGCCCCTCCATGAACTGGCTCTTCAGCCTTGTTTCTTGCAATGTCTTGATGGACACTGTACTGTCCAGTATCACAGATCTCCTCCTATTTCATAAACACACCCTTCACTGCTTTCTTCCTCAGCTTCTTAGAGAAATATTTACCTCCCCTGAACCTGAACAACTGCTTCCTATCTTTAAAGACTCAGTTCTACCTTTATTTCCCTCCTGCTATCTTCTTCTTCTTTTTTT
>NW_027861358.1:0-255 GCF_054177405.1 Leptonychotes weddellii
TCAAAAACTAATGATGTAATGTATGGTGATTAACATAACAATAAAAAATTTTTTTTAAAATAAAAAAATAAATAGCTGGTGAGGTGGCAACAAGCAAATGTGCCTTCAATAACCAAATTACCAAAGTAAAACCTTGAGCTTAACAACCTCAGGGACACCCAACTGATGTAGCTCTTAAATTCAGCAGAGTGAAAACCTGAATGGCTATTGAATCAATCATGAAAGGTTGTGCTTTGGTAAGGGAAATCCAGAACT
>NW_027861359.1:0-255 GCF_054177405.1 Leptonychotes weddellii
ACCACCCCGGGCTCTGCCCCTGGCTTCACGTGGTCTTCCCTCTGTGGCTCCTTTTTGGGGAAGGACACCAGCCAGATTGGATCAGAGCCCACCCATATGACTTCATTTTGCCTTATTTACCTCTTTAAAGGTGCTGTCTCCGATTACATGGTCACATTCTGCGGTCCTGGTGGCTAGGACTTCAACAGAGGAATTTGGCAGCCAGTGCCCAAGGAAGCTCACAGTCCCCACGCGGAGGTGACATAAATCCCATCC
>NW_027861360.1:0-255 GCF_054177405.1 Leptonychotes weddellii
GCAGAATTTTCTCAGTTTCTTCAGAGCTGTGTGGTTCTTTCACAGCCCGGATTCTATTTTTTTTTTTTTAAGATTTTATTTATTTATTTGAGCGAGAGAGAGAGGGAGAGAGAGCGAGCACGAGTCCAGGGCAGAGGCAAAGGGAGAGGGAGAGGGAGAAGCAGGATCCCCACTGAGCAGGGAGCCCGATGCGGGGCTCTATCCCAGGACCCTGAGATCATGACCTGAGCTGAAGGCAGAGGCTTAACCGACTGA
>NW_027861361.1:0-255 GCF_054177405.1 Leptonychotes weddellii
CCTGTTTGGCACTCGGCAGGGTTTTGCGTGCATGAATCTCACATGCCCAGTGCAGAGGGTGGACTCTGAAACCTCAGCCCCTTACTCTGTGTAACCACTCTGTGCCTCAGTTTCCTTGTCTGTAAAAACATAACAATAGTGCCGCCCTCACAAAAATGCCAAGTGAACAAAAAAGAGGATATTTCAAAGAATATCAGCCATTACGAATCCCCGCAATGACCCGGTGAGGTAGGGACTGGAGTTACACCCACCTGA
>NW_027861362.1:0-255 GCF_054177405.1 Leptonychotes weddellii
GGAAGGTTTTGCGGGAGCCCGGCCCTGGCGGGACGCTGCCTAGCTGATCCCCGCCAGGGAAGGAGGAAAGAAGAGCCTGTGGGCCCCGAAGGCACACCGCACGAGCGGCGAAGTGACCCTCAGTCGACGGGCCCAAGTCCTCCTTGGACCGTCAGTCGGGACTGACCTCCCGCAAGGCCTTGGGTCTGAGGCGCCAGAGTAGCAGGCCGAGGAGCAGCGCGCCGCCGAGCAGCACGAGCGCCCGCCGCCACCCGC
>NW_027861363.1:0-255 GCF_054177405.1 Leptonychotes weddellii
TCCAGAAAGTGGTCGCTTTTCTGTTCAGAGAGTTGTTGCTATTCCTTTCTTCGATTTCCCGTTGAGTTTGTAGGTGTTCAGAATGGTTTGATCCCTATCCAGCTGAATTCCTGAGAGGAGACGAAATCCAGGTCTCCTACTCCTCCGCCATCTTGCTCCGCCCCCCCACCGTAGGATTCTTATACATGTGTCTTCATGGCCCTTTCTACAAATTTCTTTGAGGGTATATGTTCAGGAATGGGATTGCCAGCTACT
>NW_027861364.1:0-255 GCF_054177405.1 Leptonychotes weddellii
CCCAGACCCGCAAGGGCGGGGCAATTCCACCTCCAGCAAAGACATTTGGGAGCCATGGCTCCTGCCCCAGAAGATCAGCAAGAACAGCCAGCCAAGACCAAGTTTACCAATCAATGAGAATGGCAGAACTCCAGCACTAGGGGAATACTGCACATAGAATTCATGGCTTTTTTACCATGATTCTTTAGTCTTTCCAAGATAATTTTTTTAATTTTCTTTTTTTTCTTTTTCTTTTTCTTTTTGAATTTTTCTTTT
>NW_027861365.1:0-255 GCF_054177405.1 Leptonychotes weddellii
CCTGGCACGTTCCCTGGAGCGTGGCACCCTGCGCCGAGGTGGAGCATGAGGTGTGCTCTGTGCCCTGAATGTGGACAGCGGGGAAAGTGGGAGCCCTACGAGTGTGTGCTCACGGGAGAGGGTGTCTCGGGAGTCCTGAGGCGGGAACTTGCCTCCTGCCTGCCGCCCAGGTTCATGTGTGTGTGTGTGAGAGAGAGAGGTGCCGGGCATGCTCGGGGTGTGTGTGTGTGTGTGTGTGTGTGTGTGTGTGATGCT
>NW_027861366.1:0-1904 GCF_054177405.1 Leptonychotes weddellii
TAGATTTTGGATACTAGCCTTTTATCTGATATGTCATTTGCAAATATTTACTCCCATTCTGTCGGTTGTCTTTTGGTTTTGTTGACTGTTTCTTTTGCTGTGCAAAAGCTTTTTATCTGATGAAGTCCCAATAGTTCATTTTTGCCCTTGCTTCCCTTGCCTTTGGCGATGTTTCTAGGAAGAAGTTGCTGCAGCTGAGGTCGAAGAGGTTGCTGCCTGTGTTCTCCTTTAGGACTTTGATGGACTCCTGTCTCACATTTAGGTCTTTCAACCATTTGGAGTCTATTTTTGTGTGTGGTGTAAGGAAATGGTCCAGTTTCATTCTTCTGCATGTGGCTGTCCAATTTTCCCAACACCATTTGTTGAAGAGACTGTCTTTTTTCCATTGGACATTCTTTCCTGACTTGATAAAGATTGCTCGAGTTGAGGGTCCATTTCTCCGCTCTCTATTCTGTTCCATTGATCTATGTGTCTGTTTTTGTACCAGTACCATACTGTCTTGATGATTACAGCTTTGTAATAGAGCTTGAAGTCCAGAATTGTGATGCCAGCAGCTTTGCTTTTCTTTTTCAACATTCCTCTGGCTATTGGGGGTCTTTTCTAGTTCCATACAAATTTAAGGATTATTTGTTCCACTTCTTTGAAAAACGTGGATGGTATTTTGATAGGAATTGCATTGAATGTGTAGATTGCTCTAGGTAGCATTGACATCTTCACAATATTTGTTCTTCCAGTCCATGAGAATGGAATATTTTTCCATTTCTTTTTGTTTTCCTCAGTTTCTTTCATGAGTATTTTATAGTTTTCTGAGTACAGATCCTTTGCCTCTTTGGTTAGATTTATTCCTAGGTATCTTAGGTTTTGGGTGCAATTGTAAATGGGATTGACTCCTTAATTTCTTTCTTCTGTCTTGTTGTTGGTGTATAGGAATGCCACTGATTTTGGTGCATTGATTTTATATCCTGCCACTTGACTGAATTCCTGTATGAGTTCTAGCAGTTTTGGGGTGGAGTCTTTTGGGTTTTCCACATGAAGTATCATATCATCTGCAAAGAGTGAGAGTTTGACTTCTTTGCAGATTCGGATGCGTATTATTTCTTTTTGTTTTCTGTTTGCTGTGGCTAGGACTTCTAATACTGTGTTGAATAGCAGTGGTGATAGTGGACATCCCTGCCGTGTTCCTGACCTTAGGCGGAAAGCTCTCAGTTTTTCCCCATTGAGAATGATATTCGCTGTAGGTTTTTCATAGACAGCTTTTATGATATTGATGTATGTACCCTCTATCGCTATACTCTGAAAAGATTTGATCAAGAAAGGATGCTGTACTTTGTGAAATGCTTTTTCTACATCTATTGAGAGGATCATATGATTCTTGTTCTTTCTTTTATTAATGTATTGTATCACATTGATTGATTTGCAGATGTTGAACCAACCTTGCAGCCCAGGGATAAATCCCACTTGGTCCTGGTCCATTTTATGTACTGTTGGATCCTATTGGCTAGTATTTTGGTGAGAATTTTTGCATCCATGTTCATCAAGGCTATTGGTCTGTAATTCTCCTTTTTGATGGGGTCTTTGTCTGGTTTGGGGATCAAGGTAATGGTGGCCTCATAAAATGAGTTTGGAAGTTTTCCTTCCATTTCTATTTTTTGGAACAGTTTCAGAAGAATAGGTATTAATTCTTCTTGAAATGTTTGGTAGAATTCCTCTGGGAAGCCATCTGGCCCTAGGGTTTTGTTTGTTGGGAGATTTTTGATGACTGCTTCAATTTCCTTAGTGGTTATGGGTCTGTTCAGGTTTTCTATTTCTTCCTGGTTCAGTTTTGGTAGTTGATACATTTCTAGGAATGCATCCATTTCTTCCAGATTATCTAACTTGCTGGCATAGAGTTGCTCATAATATGT
>NW_027861367.1:0-255 GCF_054177405.1 Leptonychotes weddellii
CACCAACCACATTCCTTGGTGATTCCAGTCTCTGCTGGCCCTGGAGGGTCAGCCCCTCTTCAGGGTCGGGCTCTGTCTTGTTCGCTGTTGTATCTCCTGGGGCCTGGCCTGGAGCTGGCGGTCACCACCACCGGAGCCTCCCCAGAACCCTCCCCAGAACCGCCTTCCTTCAGCACCTGCTGTGTGCCTGTGGGGGGGGCGGTGAGCGCTCTCCAGGCACAAACGGAGTTGTGGTTAACCTTCTGTGGCTGAGGA
>NW_027861368.1:0-255 GCF_054177405.1 Leptonychotes weddellii
GCACTAGACTAAAATTTTCCTATTAAAATGTTCTTATTTTTTATTAAGGAGAATTTAAAAAAAACCTCTCCTTGCAAATGAATTTTTGTAATAATTTTTAGTACAGAATAAAGTGATTAATAGAACCCTCAACAGGGAAAAAAAAGGAAAAAAAATATCTATACCAGAATGTACCACCTAATGATGTGATCACTTATCTTTATGTGTATAGATGTATTACTCTAGATATTGGTCACATATCTTATAGTCTCTAAT
>NW_027861369.1:0-255 GCF_054177405.1 Leptonychotes weddellii
GGGGGAATTGGAGGGAGAGATGAACCAGGAGAGACTATTGACTCTGAGAAACAAAAAAGATTTTAGAGGGGAGAGAGGATTGGTTAGCCTGGTGATGGGTATTAAGGAGGGCACGTACTGCATGGAACACTGGGTGTTATACGAAAACAATGGATTGTGGATCACCACATCAAAAACCAATGATGGATTGTATGGTGACTAACATAACATAATAAAATAAAAAAAAAAAAGAAAATGTGCAGTGGGAATATACAT
>NW_027861370.1:0-255 GCF_054177405.1 Leptonychotes weddellii
TGTTCTCATGGGGCTAGTTTCATCCAGCATTTGGCCTGGTCCTCACCAACAAGCACATGGCCAGACTGATACAAATCTTAGAAGCCGGGGTGGTAAGTTGGAATTCAGCGAACATGTATCCTGAGTCACTTCAGGAAACTCTTCAGCTCTGGCTCACAGTCTGGCCTTGGTCGAGGGAACATAAGAGATTTGGGGTTTATTTGGATCCTCAGAAGACGTAACTTTAAAGGGGCAGTCTTCAGGAAAGGAGGGAGT
>NW_027861371.1:0-255 GCF_054177405.1 Leptonychotes weddellii
AAAGGGCAAAATATAAAAGAAATAGCAAAAAATTTAAAGTTCTTTTTTTTTTTTTTAAAGATTTTATTTATTTATTTGAGAGAGAGAGAATGAGAGAGAGAGAACACCTGAGAGGGGATAGGGTCTGAGGACGAAGCAGACTCCCTGCCGAGCAGGAAGCCCGATGCGGGACTCGATCCAGGGACTCCAGGATCATGACTTGAGCCGAAGGCAGTCGCTTAACCAACTGAGCCACCCAGGCGCCCAAAATTTAAA
>NW_027861372.1:0-255 GCF_054177405.1 Leptonychotes weddellii
GAAGCAGGCTTCCTGCTGAGCAGAGAGCCCGATGCGGGACTCGATCCCAGGACCCTGGGATCATGACCTGAGCCGAAGGCAGACGTCCCACACAAACTTCAGCTTTAACAGACTTTCTCTATTTCTACCTCTCCTCCCCAAGCCAATCTTCTCCCTAATTTCTCCAGCTTACACGTATACAGTCTTGAATGTAAAGGCCGAGTTTGAGTTTATAGGAACACTCTAAGAATTCCTACTTACAATTTTGCTTGTTAT
>NW_027861373.1:0-255 GCF_054177405.1 Leptonychotes weddellii
AAAATAACAGTGATTTCCCATGCACCACATAGCATCATCACATGATAAAACTGGGAGTGAGCAGCTGCCACAGGATTCTTTAAAATTTTTTTTTTATTAAAGATTTTTATTTATTTGACAGAGCACAAGCAGAGGGAGAGAGAGCGAGAAGCAGGTTCCCTACTGAGCAAGGAGCCCGATATGGGACTCGATCCCAGGACCCTGGGATCATGACCTGGGCCGAAGGCAGCCGCTTAACCGACTGAGCCACCCAGG
>NW_027861374.1:0-255 GCF_054177405.1 Leptonychotes weddellii
CACCTGTCGAGTGAATGAACAAATCCTTGCCTCTGGATATGCATTCTCACCCTGAACTCCTGGTACCCGACTAAAGCCCGTGAGAGTTATTGTGCACCTGCAATCGGTAAGCATGCCCCTTGCTCCCCAAACTCAGAACTGAGTCAGATTCTGCCAAAATTTCAGAGCCAGTCCCTGGCCATCTGAATGCTGAGAGGGAGCTCCTGCTATCCGGCTCTCAGGATCCAAACAGATTTAGACAACCTGGGGTCCTTC
>NW_027861375.1:0-255 GCF_054177405.1 Leptonychotes weddellii
GGCTTTGGGCACCTGGGTGGCTCAGTCAGTTAAGCATCTTCCTTCAGCTCAGGTCGTGATCCCGAGGTCCTAGGATTGAGCCCTGCATCGGACTCCCTGCCCAGTGGGGAGCCTGCTTCTCCCTCTCCCTCTGCCCCTCCCCCTGCTTGTGTTCTCTCTCTCTCTCTGTCAAATAAATGAATAAATAATCTTAAAAAAATACTTTGGCTTTTACTCTGAGTGCAAATGGGACACCAATGGAGGGTTTTTGGGTGG
>NW_027861376.1:0-255 GCF_054177405.1 Leptonychotes weddellii
GGGGACACGGCCACGCTGAGGTGTGAGCTGAGCAAGTCAGCCCCTGTGCAGTGGAAGAAGGGGCCCGAGACCCTCAGAGCTGGGGACAGAGTCAGCCTGAGGCAGGATGGGACCGTGTGTGAGCTGGAGATCCGTGGCCTGGCCGTGGCAGATGCTGGGGAGTATTCGTGTGTGTGCGGGCAGGAGAGGACATCGGCCATGCTGACCGTCAGGGGTAAAGACCACGTGTGGCCGTGTGGACCTGTGGCTTGGTGT